>NC_134798.1:8904816-8907316 GCF_046742065.1 Oratosquilla oratoria
TTATCGGAATCTAGTTAGCTTAACTCATACTTCTAACAAATTTGGTGTTCAAGTTGTCTTAAAAAATAACAGCACTGTTAAAAGCCGGTTGATTAAAAATTCACCTGCTTGTATTGAAAGTAGTGTTTATAGTATCCCTTGCAAAAACTGTAGCTTTAATTATATTAGTCAAACAGGTAAGGATTTAAAATTAAGAATAAACCAACATAAATATAACATCAGAACAGGGCAAGTTTCATGTGGGTTGTTTGTGCATTTAAGGGGCTTTAATTATTGTACTGAGTGGGATAACACAAAGAAAATTGTCTTAAGTAAGGTCATTAAGGAGAAAAATATCATAGAATCATGTTATTTTAAAGCTTCATTTCAGAACAACATGAATATGAGTATGGGAATAATTACTCAACTATATAACAAAGTTACCGGCAGTAGTAGGGTCAAATGTCCTGCAGTGTTGAGTAAGGTCACAATGGACCTGTCCTAATTCCCCCTAATGTATCTCATTTGTATATATATTGTCACTCTTTCCTTACTTTGTACCTGTGAAGACGTCTTAGATAGACGAAAACGTTCGGTCACCTTTCATTTTATTTTCCAAGTGGTTTTATTACTCATTTTGTGAATCACTTGTTTTTGTGATTTATTCGCATAATATATATATATATATATATACATGGGGGGGTTTATGTGTACCTAATAAGCACGGTTAGGAAAGGATTAATGACAATTAACTCGTGTGTAAATAGGTTTCCCTGAATTAAATAAAACCGCTTGATGGCGGCGGGAAGAATAAACCTACGAAGTTACACTACTACCAAACGAAGTTATTTTATGTTGGTGTGGGAGGAGGAAAAGAAGGGTTGCCAAGATGTATAAAATCGCCTGGCGGCACCAAGAATGTCCATTAAAGCTATCGTCACTCACGAACGGATGAACGTAAGTGAAGATACTTCGAAGTGGAGGAACGAGAGAGGAGGGAACAGGGTGCCAATGTTCACGAGACGGTAAACGGTCCGTTCAGTGAACGGCCGTGATGGCCGTTCTTTGTTTTTTATTTTATTTATTTATTTATTTATTTATTTATTTATTGTACAGGTGGTTGTCGATGACGGTTTAAAACAACTGTCGATTTTTTTTTCTTTTTTCTTTTTTTCTTTTTTTCTTTTTTCTCTCTTTTTACTCTTTCTCTCTCTTTTTTTTTTAACTTTTATTTCATTCAATATTTTTTCCTATCGCTACCGCCGGTCGTGCGTGTGTGCACCTCGCTGTAGTATACAGGATAAGAGCTATGCTCATAAGGTCCCGTCTATGACCTCCCAATGGTCAGTTCTGACCTTAATGTTCCGTTTTATTTGCATCATTGTAGTCTACGGAAAGGGAGCAACGCTTGTACGGTCCTGTTTGTGTGTGTGTGTGTGTGAGGATGCGTTTCTACATAATTATAGTGTACAGTGAAGGAGTAATGCTCATGGGCTCTTGTCTGTTACTCTGCAATTCATCATAGCCACCAATTCACATGTTTGGTTCCAAGCTGGATTTTAACTCCTTATTCTCTAATTATTGTACTTAGATTCAAACACTTATGTATTATTCTTCTAAGCTGTGTGCGTGTGCGCATGGGTGCTTTTCTGCGTTTATACGTGTGTACATATATCTAACCATGTATAGAAATTTACATGTATACATGTATGTGTGCGCGCGTGCTTGTGTATATTGCGTGTGGGTGGGAAGGGGAAGAGATGTAGGTTTTTATATTTGTGTCAGAGAGAGAAAGAGAGAGAGAGAGGGTTGGGGGTGGACGGTGAGTGTACATACCGCTCCATTTCCACGGTGAAGTGTCCCACCCACTCTTCCATAGCTGAAAGGGAGACAGCTGTT
This sequence comes from Oratosquilla oratoria, assembly GCF_046742065.1. Classification (NCBI taxonomy): domain Eukaryota; kingdom Metazoa; phylum Arthropoda; class Malacostraca; order Stomatopoda; family Squillidae; genus Oratosquilla; species Oratosquilla oratoria. The sequence continues at coordinate 8,906,695 of NC_134798.1, forward strand.
TGTTTCACGGACAAGGTGGGTGCCCAAATCCAACCCGATCAGGTGTAACAGTTCTCTTCGCAAATCGTCGTTTGTTCATACTACGTCTTTGGTGTCGTTTGGTCGCATTTGCTAAATATTTGGTTAAAAAGAATGAAAACAATATTCAGAATAGTCTTTGTAGATTATATTTAATTATGATGAAACAGTAAAAATGACCGAAATTATGATAATCTGATACTTTGATTTTATATTCACTTTGATCTATTTATCTCTGTTTATTATCTACTTTTTTTTAATCATTATTAATATTATTTATTTATGTTTGTCTATTTGTTTCTTATTCTATTTATTCATTTTATATATTTTATTTATTTGTTTATTTCTATTATTTGTTTATCTTATTTATTTATTTTATTTATTTGTTTATTTATTTATTTATTTCTATTTTTATTTATTTACTTTACTTTTATTTTTATCTTATTTTATTTTTTTCTATTTTTTTATTTTTATTTTTATTTTATTTTATTTAATTTTTTTGTGAAAATTTTGACATATGCTGCGATCTTTCAAGTGCCAATAACTGGAACACACTAACCTTTCAACATTACTGGTATTTAATAATACCGTTTCAGAAAACGAT
>NC_134798.1:8922316-8937316 GCF_046742065.1 Oratosquilla oratoria
CCTATTTCATATCCTGTTAATTATTTCCAAATAATTTAGTGGCTTGTGTGAATATGATCATTATCTAAAAAAAATAACTACTGTACTCAAAAGTAGCCTAAATCACACTGTATTCATTAATTTATTTATTCATTTATAAATTATGCAATATGCTAAAATTTTCTGTTTCCATTTCAGGATCTGTATCAACAGCTTCAATCCCTTCATCATCGGCTCCACTTGAATTATCTGCAAACCTGACTCCACCATTAAAAAGGTCACTATCAGACTCCTCCACAGGCGCCACTTCTGCTAAATCATTTTCATCTAAAAGAAAGTCATCAACATCTCTGGACAGATTTATCATAAAAACTTCAGCCTCTCAAAAGGAAAATCTCGACAAAGAAGTTGCAAGAATTATATCTGCTACAAATTCACCTTTTCGTCTTGTTCAACATCCTCAGTTTCTCAAGATGGTTCAGAACCTGAGGCCAGGTTATATTCCTTCATCCAGAAAAGATATTGCTGATAAGTACTTGGATCTTTTGTATGAAAAGGAATATAAAATGTGTGCAGATGACCTGAATAATGTGTCACTCTAACAACATCCACTTGTTAGATTTATTTAGCTGACACAATAGACACATCAAGGAAACCTCACACTGCTGAATATCTTCTACAACTTGTACAAAATTCGATCAAGAAGGCTGAACAAGATTTTGGTTGTCACATTGGAAGTGTTGTGACAGACAATGCAGCAAATGTCACCAAGATGAGAAAACTCTTGGAGGAATCGAGTGAACCTGAGCATACCGTCCTCACATACGGCCTATACCGTTCCTTGTATACTTGTGGCAAATCTATATAACACTGCTCCTTATATTGATATGCTAAAAATGTCCTTTAGCAATCAGATCGCATATCAGATAGCAATCCCACAATATTTAAAATCTATAAAAAAAATCTATTTAAATTAAATAAATCTGATTTAAATAAATAAAAAATTATATACTTTTAAAAAGATAAAAAACATCGCCAACCCTGGTGTCCACTAACCTCATACAATAATACCTGTTAAGTCCGGCTAAAATTGGCATTTCAAAGCATAACAGTGCCAAAAAATAGTTTCTTATTTCACTATAAAAGTTTATATTAACTTATACTGCATTGAATAAGTCAATAGTTGATATATTTGTTCTATATACAATGTTAGGTTTCTAGTTTTGATATATTTGTCCAATATAAAATGTTAGGTTACAAAGAAAGCAATGGCCTCCGCTAGCGGACCTAGGGATCTGGGTGCGCACGTCCTGTGTAATAGTAGTCTTTGATATATATATATATATATATATATATGTGTGTGTATATATATATATATATATATATATATATTTATTATCATTGTTATATTTATTATTATTCTAATGAGACGTCACTGTTTGGAAGGGGCTATTGACCCCTCAGCCTCTCCGGAGCGGTGGTATATGGGCCCTCTGTGGACCTTTATCTTAGGCCTTGGTCGTTTTTTGTAAGAGATTGGTAGTAACCATTTGGTCAACCGCGTAGTCAGTGGATGGACTAAACATCTAGCGGAGGCTGTGACGTGAAATCCGAAAATCAAAATTTTAAGACTGACTTGGATGGACATCCGAGCATTATGTTGCCATGTCTACCAATTGGTTATTTCTTTATTTATTTATTTATTCGTGTATTCGTGTGACCTCTTGTGTAACACATTATTACCATTGTAAAGGTGGTAGTTACCTTTACCCTGTGCGCTAGGACAGCAGGGGCTTTTGTAAAAAACAAAAAAATAACAATAATGATAAATAAGAACAGGTTAATGGCTCCTTGTCATCGCGGAAATACTTGCAACCGGTTGCAATTGCAGGGTATGTGTGTGATACATTCTCTTTAACCCTTTCAACACGGCGACGCAATTTACGACTTTTATTCTGGCTAAGGACAGGCGATTTTATGCAGCTGAGGGAGTGGGCTCGGTCCGGACGGGGGTCTCGGTCGATCGAGAGACCCTTCAGCCCCGTGTCCGCCCTCAAAGCAAAAATACACGCCACACAGACACACACACACACACACACACACACACACACACACACACACACACACACACACACACACACACACACACACACACAGCCCTGGGTGGGTTCGAATCCCTCCCAGGGCTGAAATAATTTCAGTATCGCTGTGCTGCGAGTCGTTACTCCCAACTCTCGTGGGCGGGGAGTTCGGGGGGTATGTGTGCGTGTAAGGTCACAGCAATACCCATAGATCGGTCATATACAGTATGAGCTCTGAGCTCTCTTCCAGGAGGGAAATAGCTGTCGATCACGAGTCCAACACGTGATCCAAGACCATGGTGAATCACACACACACACACACACACACACACACACACACACACACACACACACACACACACACACACACACACACACACACACACACACACACACACACACACACACACACACACACACACACACACACACACACACACACACACACACACACACACACACACACACACACACACACACACACACTTTATCTATCTATCTCGTTGCGACCTTAAGCCCTCAACCGTTCGTGTCTATGTTGCACTTGTTTTGCGATTATATAATCATCTTAAATGCAATTTTGTCCTTCCCTCCGTTTCATGCCCACGTCATGAATATATGGTTTCACCTCACTACCACCTAATGTGCTGGGCAGTGGGTTGGTTCCAACCACACCTTGCATTGCGCTGACCCGAGATTGAACCCAGACAGCTACCGGTGACCCCTAGAAACTTGAGAGCACCTAGGGCAAAGGTGGCGGTGGCAGTTAAGAGTATCTTGGCCTCGAGCTCATCTTTTTATCTCAGCCCTCTTGATGTGAATGCACTGGTGGTGTAATCGGAAGCGTGCTGGTCTCGCATTCGCTTAGTTGTGGGTTCGAATCCCGCACTTCTCTCCCCTTTCTAGCAGTGACTGTTACCTGCCCCAACAGTCTCCAAAGCGTATACCAGGGCAAAAGTGACGGCTTCGGTCGCAGCTACGCGCCTCCTGGGGTAGATTCCTCACCTGCTTCTCTTAGGCTCGTTTCACACGTATCGACTTTTCGCCGAGTGCCATCTACGGCACGACGTAATGCTCTCACATAACCAAGGCTTTCCATGGACGTTTTTACACGTCACGACCACGTGTGAAAGCGTCCATAGACACCCATGGTGTTATTTGAGAGCACGACGTCGTGTCGTGGACGTCACACGGCGAAAAGTCGATAGGTGAGAAACGAGCCTTAGTTTCACCTACAAACACGAGGGGGAAAATTCTTAAGTATTCTCAAGGAAGAACCAATTCTTCACAGGCGTGAGAATCCTCTAATCAAGGGGACTTGAACCCGGTGACCTCAAGGTACGAGTCGACCACTGTAACCACCGGGCCATCAGTCTTCGTGAGAGGGAAGAGCTGGTTTCGGGAAGAACATATCGCTGGGGTTGAAGAGGCCGGCCGTCGGGCGACCGCATCACGTCCCCTTCGGGTCACCCGCAGTGTATCATGAGATTAGTGTTGTTAGTGAGACGTTGGCTTTGGTGTTTTCCTATTGTTTTTTGGTTATTGTTGTTTTATCGTCGTTATTATCATTTGTTTGTTTGTTTATTCATTTGTTTATTTTTGGTTACGTACCTATTTGTGTTTATTTGTTTATTTGTTCATTGATTTGTTCATCTATTCGTTTATTTATTTGTTCCTTTCTTTGTCACTGGAGGAAGACCTTTGCCGAGTCCCGTGTGTGGCAAGCTGGCATTCCAGCTCCGCCTCTTTTGGTAGTCTATCCTTTCATGATTGGTAGAAGTAATTTCTATTGAAGAGAAAATGCGTATCTCTGCTTTATTCCTCCAAATGAATACAGCCCAAATTAAGGTTTACGACAAGTACAAGACATCATTAGCATGTTTAGGACAAGTGAACAGAGTAATAGCCAGGCGCTATTCACACTAGCGGTTTGAACCACGGCATTCACACATAACCGCGCAGTTTTTTTCCTTGACTATGTGGTACCGCCACGGTTTCCGCGCGGTTCAAACCGCTACTGTGAACAGGGCTTCATGAGGGGACCACAGGTAAAGGAGATTTCCCGGAGGACATTTTGTGTCCTAATTCGGGACTCATTTACTCTCACTTTCCCTCTCACATACCCTCCCAAACTCGCCTTCAGTCTCTCTTCAGTCTCAGCCACAAGTGCAGTCGTACGAAAGTAATAACATAATCATGGAAAAGACTGCAAGAGACCGTAAGGCCTACATTAGGCAGTTCCATATCCCTTGCAACATGTCATCCCTATCCATAAAGTTATATAATTTTTTCTTAAGACAACCAACTGTTTCAACGATCACTACATGGCTATTAAGTCTATTCCATTCGTTAACCACTGTACTGGTAAACCAGTTCTTGTTTATTTCCTTAAACCTAAGTTCTCACCCACTAACTTACAACCCTCACCCACGCACTACTAAACTGAGCCTAACACTCGAGTTTACTTTCCTTACTACCGCGTACATGTAAGCGTTGAACAACCATGGCTACATTGCACACCCCTGACGCAAGCTTTTACTACACCACCCATATACAAATTGAACAACCATGCTTACATCGTATAATCCTGACACAGGCCCACATTTACCTCAAACCATTCCCGACCTTGACACATGCCCTACAGCCCTTGTAAAACCTTATAACTCTTTTAAACAGGCTTCCCCCTGTTCTATGTATTTGTAACACGCCCCACAAAAACTACTGTCGCAAGCCTTCTCCATGTTCACGAAATCTCCCAAATTTACCTTTTAGTGAAGACGATCAATACCTGTCACTAAAAAAAGAAGAAAAAAATCTTCCTAAACACACATTGCTCTTCTTCAGTCACTCCCTCTGTTCCCCCTCCTGATCCTCTCAGTGAACATCTTACCGGCCGCACTCAACAGACTGATCCCCCCTAAAACTATGACACTTATACTTGTCTCCCTTCCCTCTGTATAACGAGACTAATGTATACATGTATATGTGTATACAACATATATACGAGTTTCACCGACAAATTTTATGAAAAACATCGAAACATCGAAAAACATTAAAAAACAAACCCACTTTATCCTATAACAAAATACAAAGAACACGATATTTTGAAAACAGTATGCTAGGCCAAGTCAGTACACTTTGCAGCCAATCGAACACTGACGCCCCGCCCAGTTCTCTTTTATCTTAGTAAATTATGTGTTGTTGGACCTCTGGCTCAGTGCATCGTAATAGAAAGAGCAACATATAGACAAAGGACAGGGAGGGACTGGGCGTCGGTGTTCGGTTGGCTGCAAAGTGTACTGACTTGGGTTACCGCACCGTTTCAAAATCTCATGTTTTTGTATATCGCTATATAATAAAGTGAGTTTGCTTTTCGATTGGAGATATATTCTCAAATTTTGTCACTGAAGTTTGTATACATTCTGCACACACGCACACACACACACACACACACACACACACACACACACACACACACACACACACACACACACACGACGGATTTCGCCATTAGGTTGTCACTAATAAATTACAGAAAAATAGTCTTCATAACCCCTGAGGGATAGGGAGGAAGTGGTAACTCCGTGGCACCTGATAAAGGAATAATGTGCGTTTAGAGAGAAAAAGATTATCAGTGACCAGAACCCGTTGTTTGAAAATGAAAAGGTGTACAGTTTATGTACAGAAGAATAATTATTTATGTAAAAAGGAAGGAACATTTCTGTGGAATGGCCTGTAAAAGAAAATCTGTTTCATAATAATAATAATAATAATAATAATAAAATAAAAAAGTAAAGTAAATTGATAACTGAGTCTGTTTTCATATTTCTTATTTTCATTGTTATTGGCAATTTCTGAGACTCGGAAATCACAAATATTTGGAACGAAAGCGCCTTTTGAAAATACTTTTGAAAATATAAAAGAGCATTAGAAAGCGCTCATAGTATCTAAGATTTTCTTTATTTCAGATCGTTTCATTGCGAATATTGGAACGTTCCGAATTTGAGAGATTCCCAATAACAGAAGAATTGCCTGTGGAAAAGGTACATTTTCATTTTATGTATACAGTGACCTTATATTGTAAGAAGGAGTGTGCTTTCTGGCGGAAAAGATTATAAATCCAGAAGAATCTTCAATACAGTTGTGAGCCAAGTCGCACTAAACCAAACGGTCCCATTAATACAGTTTCACTAAAAAATAAATAAGTGAATGAATAAGAATGTAATATGACAACAGGGAGACTGTAGCTAATATTCAGGATCATAAACTGCGCAGAAAAAAACACGGAGTGGCCAGAATTTTCCTACACACCGTCTTTGCAGAAAAAAAAAATCCATGTCGAACGGAGGCGAACACGGGGAAGGGTCCTGAAGGATTTGCAAAGCCAAATCCTTTCCTAGAAACAGGATTTGATTGAATCCTTCTTAGTACCCCAATAGATTCCTCTTTACCTTTTACAAGACGGAGGACAAAAGATGTCCACCACACGAAAAGGGGACAAAGGTACCTTCCCCTATTGTATACAGGACAAGAATTAGTCCTCGTGAAATCTGGGACAAAAACTATCCATTATATGATTGGGAATAAGAATTATTTCTTATATGATCGGGAACAAACTATTCTTAATCAATTATATCATGGGGTAAGAACTATTCCTTAGGAAGCATAGGGCATAAAATACCCTTCAAATAATTGTGAGCATGGCATGAACTATTCACCATGAGATGTGAGATAAGAATTATCCTTCAAACGATAGTGAAGAACTACCCACATCCTATTCCTATCCCCTATCCATGGACGAAGGGACAAGAACCGTCCCTCATAACCTAGCCTTTTTTTTTTTTTTTTTTTTTTAACAAGAGACGCAGTGCTATTGACCAACATTTATAGGCAGATTTGATTTTGATGAACCTTAATCCGCGATAAAGAGGGGGAAGGAAAGTGAGAAATGGCTGGTGGGGGAGGTGGGAGAGAGTGAGACAGGAAGAGAGAGAGGGAGAGAGAGAGATCCGGTCAACGGACACAAGCGACGAAGGAAGCAAAGCAAAGTAACGAAGGAGATTTTGTGAATTCGTGAGGGCCGATGTCTTATAACACACAATGTGTTCAACAAAGTAACATTCTTTATATATTCTATTCCGACTAAACACAAGCGATATTATTCAGTCGAGGTAGTGGCCTAAAGCTTGAAGAGGGACTTCATTGATCGAGACCCAGACCCCTTTGAAATCAGAGTCTGTTCCCTCAGCTTTACTAAATCACCTATTCATATCCAGAACAAAATCCTTAAAGTACGTCACCGTGGTGAAAGGGTTAGACTCCTTTCACACGTGTCGACTTTTCGTCGTACACCGTCCACGACACGACGTCGTGTTCTCAAGTAACCATGGGTGTCTGTGGATGCTTTCACACGTGGTCGTGGTCGTGACGTGTGAAAATGCTCATAGACACCCATGGTTATTTGAGAGCACGACGTCGTGCCGTGGGTGGCGAACGGCGGAAAGTCGATACGTGTGAAACGAGCCTTATGTAAATTCTGAAGAAGTTAGGCCTACACACAAAGTAAACATAAGGACACATGGTTTGACCCCATTTCGTCTTTCGAACGCCTTTTCCTTTTATCAAATAAAAATTACATAAGTCCAACGATAGCCTAGCTGGGACAGAGCTCATGGACGTGTGTGTGTGTGTGTGTGTGTGTGTGTGTGTGTGTGTGTGTGTGTGTGTGTATTCAATCCTGGAACGTTTTCCCCTTACAGTGGGCATCCTCCCCTATTCGAGAATAGCCGCTATAGCTCTTAGGGTACCATTCCCTCTGACTGGAAAAAGGGGTCTGGTCGTCCCTACCTGGAAGGGGGAAAGGAGACTGGCAGGACTGCAACAATTACCGCAGCATTGCATTGCTCAGTGTACCGGTCAAGGTGCGAGCCCATACGTTGTTAGCACAGGTTTATCTGCTAAAGTTTCAAAACCCTGAGCGGTCTGGGTTCACGCCCAGTAAGTCAAAAGCTGATTAGATCCTGAGCTTCGTGTTCTTGGGGAGCGTCGACGTGATTTTCAGTAGGGGTTGCTTGGAGCCTGCGTTGATTTGAAGAAAGTGTTTTTTTTTTTTTCTTTTTTTTTAAGATTCGTGAGTGTTGTGAAGCGTGGAAGGAGCGTGCCAGACTTCGTTTATGTTAATTCAGGAATGAGGCAGGAATGCATTATTTCCCAACACTTTTCTTCATTTGCGTGGACTGAGGATTGGACAGAGTTGTCGATCAGTGTCATAGCGGAACAATCCATTGACAACACTAAGGTCACCAACCCAGTCTTTGGAGGTCCCGGTTACAGCCCTCAAGTCACTGCACTAGGAGACGATGCCACTAGGACTTTATAATCAAGCCAGCGACTGTTCCATAAGAGTGGGCTAAGACTCATTACCAGCATAATTTGTGAATGTCAGCTCCCATTCAATGGGGATGTATTACACTTCCCTGATGTTGATCCCACTCACAGGGTTGTCTCCACAAGTGTGCGGGGAGGCTGTCTTACTAAGAGAGATTGGAGGATCTTTTGTCAACAACAGTAAAGGAAAGAAGAGAGAAGGGTGATATACACTGGAGAAAAGAAGAGAGAAGGGTGATATTATTAACTTGACCAAAGGCGTCAAAAGTAAGACGAAGACATTTGTACTAATGTATCAGCGGGTGGAACAAAAGGATACAAACTAATCCTTAAAAGAATAAACAGTGAAAAACAATGAGAAAGGTGTAAAGTAATTCACATCCCAAACAGAGTATGTAATAAAGGAAATGAGCTCCCAAAGGAGGTTGAAGAGGTCCAAGCAATAAAAGAGACTATGGTGCTGACAAGGAAAACAAAGAGAAAGGAAGGATGGAGGACGAATCCTCAAGTGGAAGATATATACTGTATGTATGTATATATATATATATATATATATATATATATATATATATATATATATATGTGTATATAATATATATATATACATATTTATATATGTATATATATATATATATATGTATGTATATATGTACGTGCGTGTGTACATGTATGTATAATATGTATGTATATTAGGGAGATACACCGATTACTCGGAAGAGTGCTGTCTCGGTCAAGGACCTGTGGTTCGATACTGCTTTTTGAATCCCTCTCCACTCAAGACTCACCGTGTTAAAGTTGGGACATTAATAGTGGTAACATGATTTCGGTTTCCTTCCACCGTAGGTTCTATTGACTGTTGTCCTTACAATCGTTGTTATGTGTGTGTGTGTGTGTGTGTGTGTGTGTGTGTGTGTGTGTGTGTGTGTGTGTGTGTGTGTGTGTGTGTGTGACAGTAACTGTTGCCTAGAGTTTCTCTGAATAGAAATCCGCAGCCTCACAGTAGCAAGCAACAGTCCTCCGGCTATCCCATAGATCCCTCTGGGAAGAGATGTTAGACTGTTGTCTCTTGTCTTTATTGTATCTATGCCACCTGCTGTTATGGGTTAAGGAGGAGAGGAGCAGCTGTTGGTTGTCAACTTTCATGTGAATAAAAGGGAGGAAAGATAGAGTTTAAAGAAAAAATGGGTCATGTGCTGCACCTATGTATGGAGATTTGGGTGTGGATGGGATTTGAAAACAAGTTGGGGGGGAGGGGAGATGATTCTCCGAAGTCAGTCTCGAAGGATCACTGCATTCAAGTACCCCCATTGGTCCCATCTGACTGTCCGCATACGTATGTACTTATCTATAAATGGTATATATATGTGTGTGTGTGTGTGTGTTATTCACCATGGTCTTGGATCACGTGTTGGACTCGTGATCGACAGCTATTACCCTCTCGGAAGAGAGCTCAGAGCTCATATATGACCGATCTATGGGTAATGCTGTGACCTTACACGCATACACATCCCCAACTCCCCGCCCACGAGAGTTGGAGTAACGACTCGCAGCGAAATTATTTCAGCCCTGGGCGGGATTCAAACTCGGACCGCTGTAGCAGCGTGTATGTGTTTTGAAGGTGAGACAATTGAGTGGAAAAGGTGGTAAGGAAACACAGGTTGAATCAGGAACACTAATGTAATATAACGTTTCGACTTTACGTCTCCTTCTAAGTAACATACAAGTATAGACCATCGTAATGTATACCCTCGTAGCTGATCATCTTGTCGAACGTCTTAGAATGGAGCGCACTGATTGGTCCGCGCTTTCATCGAAGACCAGCCTGGCTGCAACCAATGACAGATTTACAAACCCCTCTCTGTGGTTAGTGATCTCTCATGTGACGACATGTGCGGCTTCCAATAACTTTCTCATTCTCTTTCCAAGTCCCGTGCGGAGTGGTCGAAAGCTTTCCCAGCTACGAAGGTGTCAGTGTGATTCTGCATGTACCACTAGGGAGTTAGAGGTTCTGTGGTACCGTAGGTCACCTTTGTGCTCTCCTATCCTTTTCGTAAGCCTATTCCAATGAGACCAATTACATTGGGAATGGGCAGTGCGCTACACCAACTCGCCAAGCATCTCGCGAAGTCCCTGTCCTCCAAACTGGGTTCGCTAAGTGGCGCACACCTACGCAACTCAGCAGATCTGATCGAACGCCTAAAAAATGTAAACTTCGAGAGAAAAAAGTTAGCCAGCTTCGATGTGAAATGGCTCTATACGAATATAAGCGTGAAAGGGGCTATAGACGCGGTGAAGAGGGCTGTCAAATCCATGGATGACGATGACTTACTAGTGAGAAAAACTTATTATTTCGATTCAATGTCTCTGCGTAAATTTCGATGCATTCATGTTCGAGGACCATGAGTATACACAACATCGGGGTTTGGCAATGGGCTCCCTTCTAAGTGCGGTCATGGTGTCTCTTTTTACAGAGGCATTGGAAGAGGACATGCTGCTACGTATCATGGGAAGAGGCTGTGAATGGTTCCGCTATGTAGACGATGATGTGCTGGTTGTGTTACCTGAGGGATCAAACATGGACAATAAACTTCGCATGCTCAACAGAGTGGACGAAAATATCCAATTCACGGTGGAACTGGAGGTGGACCACAAGTTGTCTTTCCTGGACACAGTGATACACCGAGGGATAAAAGAGGTTAGATTTTGTGTATACAGGAAACCGACGAACCAGGAAGATTGCATTCACTACTTGTCGAAACACAGTGCACGGACCAAATCAGGAGTGGTAATTAGTTTCTACTTGCGAGCCATTAGAATCTGTAGTAAAGAGTTTTTAGAAGAAGAGATGGCCTATATTACCAGTACATTCCGCGGGTTATTTTACAACCAGGGCCTGCTCAATAGACTCAAGAGGAAAGTAGTAGGCATAAGAGAGCAAAAAGAGAAAAGGTGGACCGCGATTACCTCGTAGTATCGTACACAAGTGGAGCTGAGATGCTGACCCCTTTATTGTCCAATGTTGGCGTGCACATATTTCAAGCCTCTGTGCGAAAAATTAAGAGTGTAGTGAACGGTAAAGAAGAAAGCAGCTTCAACAAGGACAGCGTTGTTTACAGCATACCATGTGGCGGATGCTCACAGGGTGCTTACGAAAAGGATAGGAGAGCACAAAAGTGACCTGCAGCACCACAGAACCTCCAACTCCTAGTGGTACATGCAGAATCACACGGACACCTTCGTAGCTGAGAAAGCGTTCGACCCCTCCGTACGGGACTTAGAAAGAGAATGAAAAAATTATAGGAAGCCGCACATGTCACAGGAGAGATCACTAACCACAGAGAGGGGTTTGCAAATCTATCATTGGTTGCAGCTAGGCTGGTCCTCGATGAAAGCGCGAACCAATCAGTGCGCTCCATTCTAAGACATCCGGCAAGATGATCCGCTATGAGGGTCATGATGATCTGTACTAGCTTATTATTCAGAAGGAGACGTAAAGTCGAAAGGTTATATTACATCAGTTTTCCTGATTCAACTTGTGTTTCCTTGCCATCTTTTCCATATATATATATATATATATATATATATATATATATATATATATATATAAATATATATATATATATATATACATATATAATATATATATATATATATACACATATATATATGGGATCGGGGGAAAGATGTTAAGGACAGTCAAGAGTTTTTACGAGAGTAGAGTCTGTTAAAATGGAAATGGAGAAAGCGAGTGGTTTGAGGTAAAGGTGGTACTGCGACATGGTATGTCATGTCGCCACGGTTGTTCAATGTGTATATGGATGGGATGGCGCGGGAGTTAAATTCGAGGTTAATGGGCAGGGGATTGGAGATGGTTAAAGAAAATGGAGAGAAGTGGGAGGTGACCCTGTTGTTGTTTGCTGACGACACTACTCTTGTGACAGGGATAGAAGGGGGATTAAGAGTTAGGTGATGATATGTACAAAGGTAGAGGATGGCATTAATTTTTAGGTAAGTCTTAAGGGAGAGTAGATAGTTTTAGGTATTTGGGGTCGTATGTGACAGGAAAGGGGGGAGTGTAGGTGGAAGTAAATTGTACATTGAGAGAAGCAAGTAAATGTCTTGGAGGATTAAAAAGTGTCATGACAATTAGGCATTTGGGGATGGATGCAAAGAGGAAATTATATGAAGGGGTGATTGTGCTGACAGCACTGTATGGGGCAGAGACATGGGATTTAAGAGAGGCTGAGAGGAAAAGTTTAAATGTGTTTGAGATGAGATGTATGGTAGGGGTTACTAGGTTGGATAGAGTGAGAAACGAGGATGGAAGGAGGAGAGTGGTGTGGAAAAGGAGATGGTAGACGGGGTTAATGAAACAGGATTGGAATAGTTTGGACATATGGAAAGAGTGAGTGAAAAAAGATTAGTAAAAGAGGGATGGAAGGCAGAGGTGGATGGAGTGAATTTGAAGGGAGGATCGAGGATGAGTTGGATGGATGGGGTGAAAGGGGCGTTGAGGAAGAGTGGGAGGTCTGCTGAGCAAGGAAAAGAGAATGAAGGAAATAGGGGTTAGTGGAGAGTGGTTGTGTATAGATGATTATGTGATACATGGAAAAGAGTAGGTTGGGGATGGGGAAGGTTAGGGGTTACATGACGCAGCCCGAAGGGATTTCTCTCCGTCCTCTCTTTTTCTGCATGAGGGGAAGGAAACGGGGTTTGCCAATTAGGTGAAGCAGGCTTGCTGTGGGTGTGCTGTGTCTTGCTGCATTGCTTCTGACCCAGGGTAGTGGGCTGGGTACAGGGATGACCCGTCATCCATGAGGATCTAAGATGAAAGGGAGGGGTGGAGAATGGGGGTGGAATGGGTGGGAGTAAGTATATGCCTTTTGGCTACCTCCATGATAAGGGGAATGAAATCCTTGGTATATAGAATAGTACATATATATATATATATATATATATATATATATATATATATATATATATATATATATATATATACTTCATTGAAAGTGATGGCTGATTGTGCAGTGAAGTCATAAACCCCTTTTCAAAGGACCATATCTCCATGGGAAGGCATATGGAAAACACATTTAAGAAAATAATAAATGCACAATTAGACATCCTTTTTAATGACGCATGCATAAGACAAAATCTTCTGCCCACATATACTATTAGTATATATATATATATATATATATATATATATATATATATATATATATATATATATATACATATGTATATATAAATATATATATATATATATGAAGCTCGCTGGCTGAGCGGGTTAGCGCGCCGTTACTTGTGGTTTGAACCCTGCCCCTGGCGAAGTTGAACCAAGGGCATGGTTTATCAAATTCTACGCTACAAAGTCCTCTGTGAGAGGCATCTTCCTAGCCTCCTGATAAGGAAAATGGCCGAGCTAAAGCAAATTACCACATAACAGATAGATGAAACCCATGCAACCACACTTCCCTCCTCAAGAATAAAGAGTCGTTCTTTCCCCCGCCACAATGATAGAGTAAAAAGCAATGCAGCGAGGCACAGTTCTTCGACAGCATGGTCCGACAGCCGGAGATGGTTTACCCCCACCACATCACCATTCGGTGACGGTCATCCTCATCCTTTTAAGAATGCTTTATGAAGCGGATGAAAAGAATTTCCCTTCGGAAGACTTCATCCATTCACTCCTACCTAGTGCGTTCTCTCTCCCCTGCTCAACAGACATTCCATTTGCATCCAAAAACCCCTCCATTCCATCCGTCCACCCATCCATCTCATTCTCAGTCTTCGTCTTGAGCTCTATCCACTTTTGTTTTCCACTCTTTTATCTTTTTTCTTCACCTCGCCACTTTCTTCTGTTCTATCCGACAACCTTCCTTCCATTCTCTGCTTCGTCTCATAATTCTCATTCTACCCATTTTTTAAACATCTATCATATTTCTCAAACTTCTCGTCCTTCCTTTTTTCCGCCTTCTTTATATTCCAAAATTCTGCCTCATACAGCACCGTGGGATCGATCGCTCTCATTCATCTCCAAATACCCATTTCTCATAACAGTTCCCATTCCACCCACACATTTACTCATTTTCTTTACAATTCATCTCCACGTCTATTCCTCCGCTCACCGCCACATACGACGCCAAATAATTAAAACTCTACCTCGCCATATCTTTCAACCTTCGCATACACATTCAATCTGCCATCGCCACCATTCCTTGTACATCTCATCATTTTACTTTTACCCACATTCACTCATAACTTGCCTCTCTTACCCTTCCAGCCTCAGTCATCAGATGCTTCAATCCTTCCTCACAATCGTAAGAAGTGAATCAAATGTTATTTATGGATGACACTGTGCTTGTGGCAGATCCCGAGGAGAAATAAGAACAGAATATGACTGAGTTTGGAAGGGTGAGATAACAGTATGAATGTAGGTAACAGTAAAATTATAAGATATCTATCTATATTTGTATCACACACACACACACACACACACACATACATACATACATCTACTTATACTATACAGGATGATAACTGTGCTCGTAGG
>NC_134798.1:8942316-8962316 GCF_046742065.1 Oratosquilla oratoria
TTACAGACAACCGCTAAATATTTACCCGGTAACCCTGCCGCCAACGTTAGGCGCCGCCAAAGATGAGAAGTGTACAGCCATATTGATCGGAGTAAGCGAGTGAGGGAGTCGCAGCGTTGGCGCAGCGGCAAGCGGTAGGAACACAACTAGTGCTGCTGTTGAAGCTCATGTTGGCTCTGGAACATCGTTCGCCCTACGACTATGATATGCTTCGTATTGTACCAGTGCAGCCCAACGCCCTCCCGGCATTGTCCTATGCTTAAGCTCCCTGTGGGCTCGACGTGAGAGGTCCAGCAGGGCCCGAAGATGGGCTGGGTTGCTCCTGCAGACGCTCACTACTCCATCTACCGGTGGCAGATGCATCAGTATCAAATTCGTCGTAAAACAATTTCTCCTATTTTCGCGGTGACCCTGCAGTTATGTGACCCCTTCCATGTGCCAGGACAGGTCACACACATCCCGGCATGAAGGGGTGGGGGAGTGCTGGTCGGAGCGACTTACACGCACACACGTACATACATACTTACACATACACACGCGGTCGGACGGTGCTGTAGCCGGGTTGCGGCCTTCCACGGTACGTAGACCCGCCGCAACCTCAAAGCACCTTCACCTGCCACCTCAAAGTACCGGGATCTTGAAACTCCTCCCGGTACACGATACACAACATAGACTCAGGCTGGGAACGATGCAACCTCATAATGCCTATCGGGAACCGGACCCTCCACCGGTACTTCTACAAGGCTGTTGCCCCTTCAACTGGGCCCCACCTCCTGAGGATGACCCCACCACTCTCCTCCAAACCTCCTAAGGAGGGAGAACACCCCACCCCACCTCCCCCATCAACTGGGTCACCTGCAAAATGACAGCATACGACGGTGGTGGCGGGAGTGTGTGTGTGGGGGGGGGGTAACTCCACGAGGAGTGACGAACGACTGGTGTCACTCAGGGGGGTCTCTTGGTACCCCAGCAGGCAACCACAACCTCAAAGCATCAGCGCCGCTCCCAAAAGCGATAAATCTGACAACCTCGCCACCTCTTAGCCATGAATCCATCAAATTGCCAACGCGAAGTAATGAACCTGTCAATCAAGGCGCCTAAAAGGCAGGCAACCCTTCAACCTTTCAACCTTTCAACCCTTCAACCTCCTAGAAGGGAATCAACCCGCACAACTGGGGAGGTTACCTACGCAACCTCAATGTCCATACAACCCGCAAGAACCTTCTCCAGCGTCAAGAGACACAGGTTCTAGCGCCGGACCTGGACGGTCGCAACAGGAGAGAATGAAACCAACTCGCCACTACAAAGTGAATAAACCCCCCCACCCACCCCCACCCGTACCTCGCTTAACTTTAGCCTTGGGAATCCGCAGTGACGCCTCAAAGCAATGGACTGTGCAGTTACCCTACCTCAAAGCAATGAACTCTGTTGTGACGTTGCTCAAAGCAACGCATTCCATACTGACGCAACTTTAAAGCAACTGAGAGACAGTACTTTGAGGGAATTTAGATACACCGATGTCACATCAAAGCAATACGCTCTGTATTGAAGTAACCTCAGAGTAATAAGCTCCGTACCGGCGTCACCTTAAAACAGTAGTTCACGTCGACAACCCCTCAAAGCAGTGGGACACTGACTTACGAGCAGTGCAGTCCACATGTGCGCCGCCTCACAGCAGTGGCATCACTTCAACGCAATGACGTCATTTCAATGTAACGGCGTATGAGGTGACGTCACTTGAACGCACTGGACTTTGCATTAACGTCACCTGCATGTGATATAGTAAGCAGTGACGTCACCTCAACGCAGCGGGTTTTGTGAATGACGTCACTTTAGCATAGAGTATATATTGGCGTTGTCTCAACGCAGTGGACTTTTCGGAGACGTCAGTTCAACGTTAGAGACCACCCAAGCACCAAAAGAACAGCCACAGCACTCAGCAGTGGACTCCACAGCCACGCCAAACTCAAACTCAAAGCATGATAACCCATATTAACGCAAACCTCAAAGCATTCTTGCAACCACTGCACTCAAAGCAACAGCCCGTCTGAGTGACTGTACCGTATCAACGCAGCCATTCCTCCCACACCTTGCACCCACAATGGGTGTTGCAAACTCCTTGTGAAGGTAGCAGTTCACCCAGGAGACGCAGACTTCAGGTCCGGGCGGACTGGGAGCGATTCCCAACGCCCCTGAGGAGGATCCTCATAGGTAAGGGACGCTGCACCTTCAAAGGAGTGAACCCACAGTCTCTCTTCATCGTATCCTGTTGACCTCCTGAAGAATAATGACGCACTCTGAAGGCTATATTCTGGTTTAGTCCGGACGAATTCATTCGGGGTTAGCGGTGGGGTGGGGGATTTTATGGAACTGAAGGAGATTAACCTCTGAGCGTACCCTATAACTTCTTCACTGGGGTGGGTCCTTCTATTAAATAAAATCGCCTGGCGGGAGCCAGAATGAATATATAGGCGGATAATATTGAACATGTATTAGATATGTCTAACCTCTTCCCTGCGCTGAGGGGGATATTCTTGATTGAATAGAATCGGTTGACGGTGGCCAGAGCAAATTGACAAATCGCGAGTAGTGAAGACCAATTAAGATGGATTTAACTCTTTCGCTGCACAAAGGGATCTTCTTGGCTTGAATAAAATCATTTGGTGGCAGCCAGAAGTGTGTATGGGTTAACCGTGGCTTCAGGAGACGGCGTGCCCCGGATGGGCGTCGAACCGGTGCACTCTTGTGTGGCGTTGCACCAACCACACCGCAGTGTCACTGGTAGCATATCCTTCCTGTTCACGCGTTGAGCGATTTTAATCAGCTGAGGGGGCCCCGGGACGAAACGGGGTCTGGATCGATCGAGACCCCCCAGTTTGTTCCTAGTCTGTCTCAAGCTGGGAGGGAAAAAATCAATAAAGGGAGTCGTCGCGGTGAAGGGGTTAACACGTCAGTCGATCCTGAGAGTGTTAACTACGCATCTCCCACAAAGGACCTGTCAGTCAGACCGCCCTCGATGTATGGAGCCCCGAAGCAAAGACTTTCTAGTCTTTCTGATCGTAAATAACAAGTTGCTGATGACAAATGTGGTCTTACGGGGTCTTGAATTACCAATAAATACTTTCCATTTGACTTAAAAAAAAACAAAAAACGCGCAGCAGTGCTCAACCCACGCGCGTTCTCACACAGTCTCACAGCAGGCAGAGTCTTACCTAAGCATCCCGTTACGCATGAATAAGACCTCTCTACCTGTATCACTCACCTGACGGCACTGAGTCTTCCTCCGGAACGACCTTGTGCCTACAACGCCCTCAAGCCTCCGCCTACACCAGTTTAAGAACCTGGAGCTTCTCGCCGAACTGGTCTTCCCAGTCACAAGCATCTCAAAGCATCTCTGTGAGGAGCAACTCAAAGCGAAGGACCTTGCACCCGTATGAGCGACTCCGAACAAGATCTCAAAGCACTTAGTCATACTACCGTTTTACACAAAGCCCTGGAACACTTAAGACCACCTCAAAGCACATTCCTCTTGTACGGTCTCATATGAGCGACTCCGAGCAAGATCTCAAAGCACTGAGTCATTCTACCTCTGCACAAAGCTTTACAACACTTCAAAGCAGTTAGGAGTACCCCAAAGCAAATGACCTTGCACTCATATGGTACCACTCAAGTGGATGATTCCTTTCAAGGTCTCAAAGCACAAAGGCATACTATTTCATGATATAGAACTCTAAAACCACCTCAAAGCGATAAGCCTCAAAAGCATTTGAACTCTGGGTACTCCACCTCAACGTGCTGAAGCCGGGGGCTGATACCTACAATTAATTCATCCTCAAAGCCCCGCCCCTACCTCGTTCTAAAACGGTAATAGTAAAAGCCAAGCCCACCACCTTTGAGGCCTCACAATTAATTCATCTTCAAACCCGCGTCCCTTCCTTGTATATAAAGAGACCAAACCTGCCACTGCCCCTTCGTCTAGCAATTCCAAAATCGCCCGATCCCTTTTCGAATTTTTTTGCGATGGCCTCTCCTAGTACGTCCAAAGCATCCAAGTAACCTCAAAGGAAGGTATTGCCTACTTGTCCCCTCTCAAAGCACAGGCACAGTGCCATTGACTGAGAGTCACAGGGGTCTTGAGTCACCCGTACAGGGAGCAATACTCCCCCATCCCCCTCACCTGCCCTATACTGAAGTCATTGAGTGTCAGGCCCACCTATGCTAAGTTGAGGACTCACCCACGTCCGAGTCAGAGACATTGAACGCTGTGCCTCCGTCAAGCAAAGCGCTCAGTACACACCACCTACTCCACCGCATCGCCTCAGCACCATCCACCTTTTCCATAGCTCCACGTCCTCTTGTTTTCCACCTGTGCCACCTCAGCCGGTTGAGGTGTTTCCTATCTGCGTCTGCACACGCCGCACCTACCACCTGCATCACCTCGGCAAGGTGAAACTCTCCCCCAACGCCGATTCGAAACGATGGAGTGAAACTTTGTTTCCGCGCCAATTCGAAACGCCAAACG
Source organism: Oratosquilla oratoria (assembly GCF_046742065.1). Taxonomy (NCBI): domain Eukaryota; kingdom Metazoa; phylum Arthropoda; class Malacostraca; order Stomatopoda; family Squillidae; genus Oratosquilla; species Oratosquilla oratoria. The sequence goes on from NC_134798.1 coordinate 8,946,839, forward strand.
CTGTCTGGGACTGAGCCTCTCGCGAAATAAGCAACCTACCAAACCGTCCACGCCACCTCAGAGCGGTGGGTTCTCTCCGGCACCGTCACTACCAGACACCTCTGCCACCTATTTTCGTTCCCCTTGAACCTTCCCTAATCCCTACAACACCTACCTTATACCTCGAAAGACAGAACCTCGAACCTCCCTCCTCCCCTCCTTTCCCTTTCCCTTCCTCCCACTTCTGTGTTCCTTCTACTCCCACCCACCCCCATCCCGCCAGCGATGACTTATGTCATTGAACCTTAGACGTCTTCCGCCATAGAGGAACGATGTCTTCTTCTTCTTCTTCTTCTTCTTCTTCTTCCTCTTACTTTTCTTTATTCCCTTCATTTTCTTTATCATCATTACCGTCCTCCACCTCGCCACTGCTTTCGTCTTCTTCGTTTTCTTCATTTCATCTTCTTCGTCCTCTTCGTCTTCGTCTTCGTCTTCCGTCCATTTGCTTCCCCGTCGTGTGCTCTTCGCTTATTCCTAAAGAAGACGACAACGACAAGAAAGGGGAACCTTTCAGTTGGCGTTACGAAACAGATGCTTCAGTGGGGGGCTTACTCGGGAGCTTCGGCGGACACGTCTTCCTCCTCCTCCTCCTCCTCCTCCTCCTCCTCCTCATTGCCCTCCTCCTCCTAGATTTCCTCCTCCCCTCCACTCCCCCCTCTTTCCTCCTCCTCCTCCTTCTCTTCCTTCTTCTTTTACTCTTCCTGGTTTCCCCAGCCTCTTCCAGTTTTCCTCTCCCTAGTGGTGCTCGTCCTCCTACTCCTAATTTTCCTTCTAGTTCTCCTCCTCCTCCTCCTATCCTTCTCTTCCTCCATCCTTGTAACCTTTCCCTCTCCACAACATTATCCTTCTCCTACACCTCATTTTTATCCTTCCCCTTCTACCCTCCTCCCTCCTCTTTTTCATTCACCTCTCTCCTCTTCCTCCTCCTCCTCCTCTTCCTCTTCCTCATCCTTTCTTCCTCCCCTTCCTCCTCCACCTTCTATCTTTCCCTCTCCGTTTCCTCTCCCTCTCCTCTAGTTTCCCTCCTCCCTCTCCTTCTCCTCGTCCTCCTCTCTCTTTTTGCCGCTTCACCCCCTCCTTCCTCCTCCTCTTCCTCCTACTCCTCCTCCTCCTTCTCCTCCTCCACTTCCCTCCTCTTCGTTCTTCTCCTCCTCTTCTTCCTAGTTTTCCTCCACCCTCCTCCACCTCCATTCTCCACCTCCCTCCTCCACTTCCCTTCTCCACCTCACTCCTCCTCCTCTCGCCCTTCCTTATTTCTCCCACCCCTCCCCCGTCTCACCCGTCCCGATCTCCACCGCCTCCTATTTCTCCTCCTCCACCTCCTCCCAGTTCCTCCTCCTCCTCCGACTTCCTACTCCACCCACTTCCTCCTTCCTCCTCCCACTTCCTCACTCTCCTCCCACTCTCCTTCCACCCTCTCCCTCTCCTCTCCTCTATCTTCTCACTTTTTTCTTTGGCTACTGTTCTTCCTCTCTCCTCCTCCTCCTCCTCCTCCTCCCCCTCCTCTTTCTCCTCCTCTTCCTCTTCCTCCTCCACCCTTCGCCTCTTACTCATCACTTTGTTTTCTTGCTCACTTACTCATCCACCCCTACCCCTTTACTTTTCTATCTCTACCTCATCACTCCTCCTCCTCCTCCTCCTCCTCTTCCTCCATCCTTCGCCTTTTACTTATCACTTTATTTTCTCCCTCACTTATTCATCCACCTCTCCCTCTTTACTTTTCTATTCCCACCTCATCACCTCTCCTCCTCCTCCTCTTCTTCCTTCCCTCTTCCTTTCTCTCTTAATTCTCCTCCTCCTCCCTTGTTCTTCCTCATACTCCTCCTTCCCCTTCACTTCTTACTCCTCTTCCTCTTCCTTCTCCTTCTCTCCCACCTCTTATTCGTTCTCTTCCTCCTCCTCCTCCCCTTCTTCTCCTCCTCCTATTCCTCGCCTCTCCTTCTCTCCTCTTATTCGTCCTCTTCCTCCTCCTCCTCCTCCTCCCCTCCTCCTCCCCTCCTCCTCCTCCCCTTCTCCTCCCCTCCTCCTCCTCCCCTCCTCCTCCTCCTCCCCTCCTCCTCCTACTCATCATTTTCTTCCTCCTCCCCCTCATCCTTCTCCTTCTCTCCCTCCTCTTATTCGTCCTTATCCTTCTCCTCCTCCTCCTCCTCCTCCTCCTCCTCCTCCTCTTCCTCTCCCTCCTCCTGCTCACTTCTCCCTCCTCCTGCGCCACCTGGAGCCATACCCTTCCCAAGTAGGAGGAGGACCAGACGCCACGATCCCCGCCGAACACGCCGTACCTCCTCCTCCTCATTTTCCTCCTCCTCCTCCTCCTCATCTTCCTCCTTGTCCTCTTCCTCCTCGTCCTCCTCCTCCTCTTCCTCTTCCTCCACCTGAGTCACCTCAGAGCGTTGAACCAGACGCGTCCCGACCGTCGAGGAGGGGGAGGGGGAGGGGGGGGGGGCGAAACTTCCACCTACGTCAGAGTAGTCGCCTTCTCTCCCACCTTCACCTCACCTCCCCTTGCCTTCCCCCCCCCCCACACTCCCCGTCCCGGCACCCAGGTCTTCCTTGGTATTCTTAGGATATGCCTCGATCCCCTACTCCTCCCTCCTCTTCTTCCTCCTCCACCTTCTCCTTCTCCCCTCCTCCCCTCCTTCCTCTTATTTTTATTCCTTTTCTTCTTCTTTTTCTCTTTCTCTTCCTCCTGTTCTTTCCTCTTTCCATTGAGGTTTTTTTTCCTCCCCCTTCTTTGAACCCATCAACATCCCCTTACTACGAGTATTTCCCACTCCTTGAGGCTGGAGCCTCCCCTCTCTTTTCCCCTCTCCCCTCCCCCTCCCCCGTCCACTCCCCTTCCCGCACCCCATCTATTCCCATTCCCCACCCCGTCCCCCTCCCCAAGCTCCTCCTAATGTTCCTCCCAGTCTCCTCCCCATCCCCCCACCCTTTTCCCTTCTCTCATCCTTCCCTCTCCCTCTTCCCAACCACCTCCTGATCTCCCAGCCCTCTCCCTGTCCTTGACTCCCTTCCAGTCTTCCCCTCTTCCAGTCCCCTCCCCGTCCCCGTCGCATCCCTTTCCCCCACCCCGTCCTTTACCCCACCCCACCCTTGCTGTCCTCATTCCCGTTTCCCTCCCTTCCCCCCTTCCCGTCCCCCTCTCCCTTCTTATTCTCTCCCCGTCCTCCCTCAGTACCCTGCCTGTCCCCACCCCCTCCCTCCTCCCCGTCTTCCACCCCTGCCCCACTCCTCTCCCCTCCTCATCTCCATGCCTCTACTCCTCCCCATCCCCGTTCCCTCCCCCTCCCTTCCCCTTTCCCGCCCTCCTCTCCCTTCTTATTCCCTCCCCGTCCTCTTTAATTTCCCTGCCTGTACCCATCCCCTCACTCCTCCCCGTCTTCCACCCCTCCCACTCCTCTTCCCTCCTCATCCCCATGCCCCTACTCCTCCCCATCCCCGATCCCGTTCCCGTCCCCCTCCCTTCCCTGTTCCCCCCATCGAAGTTGCCTCCTACCCTTCTCCGGCTCCTCGAGGTCACTACGTCCTGTTCAACCCCCCACCCCGCACTCCAGAACGCCCCCTTACCCCGCCACCGCCGCCGCCGCCCCCACATCCACCCACCCCATCTGCATCGATCCCCCTCCACCTCCCCCTTCCCCTCCCCAACCCCTCAAGCAGCCTCGACACCTTCCCCGATCCAGCTGGTTCAGTCGTCTGAACCACCTAGATGCGGACCAGACAGCTGCCCCCGCCCGGCGTCCCACTTCGCCCCGTGGAACCTCCCACGAGACACCTGGAGCGTTGGTAGATCGAACGAAAGAGATCGTATGAGGCGGGGTGGTTGGCTTACTGAGTTTTGTCTCATTTCTCTAAGTCTCTCATAACGTTTCTATTTTATCTTATTTCATTTTTCATTTTATTTTTTATAGTTGGACTTGTAAACCACTAATGGGTACGCACTTGGAGGTAAATTCTCTTATCAATACCCACGATAGTGCCTACCCAACCTCACGATTCTCACTCACTCTCTTTCTTTCTCTCTCTCTCTCTCTCTCTCTCTCTTTGTATATGTAAATGTTTTGCACATATACACTCAAAGCACATGCAAACTACACGTACGAATACACACTCACACCTGATTTGACTCACCTGCACCTGTCACGAACGACACCCACCTACCTCCATCTGTCTTAGGGTCTTCAAGCTCTTTCAAAGTGTTGAGGTTGATCTTCTCTCAGATGGCAAAAGTGGTGAACTCTAGTTGCCGGGTTTGTGGGTTCGAGTCCTCTGGTAGGCGGGTTTTCATGTCTTGAAGAACTCATTCAACCTTCCAAGAGCCACAGAAACCTTTCCCGTGTTTATCTTACTCATAACACCTGATGGGGGCTTGGATGATTACTGCAAGACGGTGCTGTGGACCTTAATAGAAGGAGGTCGTATTGGTAACAAGTGGAAATTATCACAAGGCAGATGCACCTTTTCATGTGAACGGACGTGAAGCTGATGTCGCAATAAGAAAAAAAAAAATCTATGGATCCTTCAGACCCCAAAATAACGTCATCATTGAAAACCATTTCTTGTACTCTCATCCTACTCCGAGCCAACAGCTGACACCAAGCTGGGACCAGGTAACCTCTCTTTGAGTACCGACTCTAGTACCCAGGACCCTCTTCATTTTTTTTTTTTTTTTTTTTTTTTATGTGTGTGTGTGTCCCTTAGCTTCTAGTATGTCTCAGCTTCGACCCAGATATCCCTCTCAAGAACATCAAGTTCCACCAACAACACCCACATCCTTCTGTGCGCGCACGCCCATACGCATGTACTCACAACACATACACACACACACGTACACACACACACACACATACACACACACACATACGCACACACATACACAATCTCCCTCGATCTTCCCCCTGAGATCCTGACCTCATGTGTTTCCTCTTCATCTGTTTCCTGTCGGGGGGCAATGAACTTAGGGCTGCCCAAGAAATAAGTAAATAAACAGAAAAATCAGTAGATGATATATATGAAAACAAAACGTCAATGGCGTCACGTTAAATGGGTTTGACCTTCACTTGTTCCACGGGACCTGGGGATGATCACCCCACGGAGCACCGCGCGTCTCTCATGTTCACCTAGTTCGCGTAATTATTGAGTGTTACAGGAGTGAGATAGCTTTTATTTCTTTATTCATGTTTATCTAACCGTTTGTTTGTCATTATTAGTCATTTCTATGCTTTTATTTATGTAGTTATTCATTTTATTTTATTTTATTGACCCATTTTTCGTTTTTTGTCAGTATCATATGATTGGGTGGGAGTGGATTTATGCCTTTGACTTTGGCTACCTCCCTTGTAAGAGAGAAAAAACCGTTGGTATTTGTATGTATGTATTATTATTATTCATTTATTTATTTTGTTCGTTGAAGTTGTGATTTGTTTAATCCTTAGTGCATCCTGTGGTTGATCTTTCCATAATTATATGATTAACCCTGGTATACACCGGAAAGTGAGATTACATCAGCTTGTATTTTACTCCATTTCCGAGATTGTGGGTATGCAACATCATAACTGGAAGGGAGCGGATGCTAGATGCCAGGAGTGTGTGTGTGTGTGTGTGTGTGTGTGTGTGTGTGTGTGTGTGTGTGTGTGTGTGTGTGTGTGTGTGTGTGTGTGTGTTTGTGTGTGTGTGTGTGTTCTACCCTAGAGGATGTTTTTTGTTTCAGGAGAGGAATTAAGATTACAGGTTGTGATTCTCAAGTAGCTTGGATATTGATCTTTTCACAAACTACAGTCCCACAGATTCTACATAATATTCAGTACATACAATATTTTATATGTAACAGATGAAATTAACAATAAATATTTCATATTTTGAACAGAAAGGATGACAATCTGACATAAGGTAGAAAGGGTGCAGGTGGCAAAGCATATAAATAGATAAATAAATTTATAGATAAAGAAATAAATAAAGAAATTAAAACAAGATAAGTGGCCTATGCCACCCACTGAGGAACGTGAGAATTTTGCTTCCCACACACACATTGTCCCATTAATGGGAATGCCTAGGTTAATCGTCAACAGTCAATTTAATTGAACCATGTTACTCATTGTACAGGTAAGCTAGTGCAGGTAATCGCGTTAGCAAATGCACTCTTCACATGAACGGATTGAATAAGAATATAAGAATAGACGAGACTGCAAGAGACCACAAGGATTACACTAGGTAGTTCCATGCATCTTACCTCTAGTGACCCCTATCCATAAAGATATCTATTCTTCTCTTAAAGTATATATATATATATATACAGTATATATATATATAAATACAGTATATATATTTCATATATATATATATATATATATATATATATATATATATATATATATATATATGTATATATATATTCTCTGGTAGAAGATGAGCACGGGGATTGATTCTGAAGAAATGCATTAGCGAATTTGTTTCTCAAATGCAGTTAGAGGATTCGAAGCAGAAACACTCAAGAAGACATAAACCGCCTCTTCTGACCACTGGACCACCACGCCTCCCAGGACACCCGTGGAAGAAACTCATACATTAATAAGTTTAGGTTAATTATATGACAAACGCATCTTTCGTAAAAATACTGTAACACTGCAGTCCCGATTGTAAACTATCATAAAGATACGCCAGGATGCGCTTAGCTGTGACTGAAATAGTCCTCAGTGGCCGGTATGCTCGGACAACTGGGGCAAGCGGCAGTCACAGGTAGCTTAGTGATAGAACTGTAACTTATGTTCATGGCGGAGGAAACACTGGCGCAGTATATACTGTATACTGCACACACGCACACACACACACACACACACACACACACACACACACATATATATGTATATATACTGTATATATATATATATATATATGTGTGTGTGTGTGTGTGTGTGTGTGTGTGTGTGTGTGTGTGTGTATGGGCGTTTTACCTCGTAATGTTTACCTAAAATATACTGAAAAAGAATTACGTTCGTAGGGCACCATTTCTGTGCCACCATTGACCAAATTTGGCTTCCGTCTTTATGCCTGTGTGTATATATACATGTGTGTGTGTATGTATGTACGTATATGTGTATGTATGTATGTATATGTGTATACATATATCACCCGCGTCCAACCCACTCAACAGGCTTGCCTGCCTGGCCCGGCCCACCGTACCTCCAGACGGGAGGAGGGATCTGGCCCAACGCGAACATTACCTCTCACCACCTCTCCGCCGCCGCCTCCTACAGTCACCAGAGTTCGAGTTCCACGCTCGTCACACTCCGTCCGTCCCGGTACCGCGGCGGTACCTTTCCTCTTCCATTTTCTTCCATAGAAGTTCTCCATGCATTCCTCTTCCGAACTACCGGACCTGCCAAGCGCCTTCCTCTTCCTTCTCTTCCTCCTAGTCCTTTTCTTTCTCTACCTCATCTTCCTCCTCCACCTCATCTTCCTCTTCCTCCTCCTCCTATTCCTCCTCCTCCCCATCCCTCCTCCTCTCCTTCCTCCTCTTCCCCTTTAACCTCTTCTTCCTCACCTTCCTCTTCCTCTTCCTCTTCGTTAGACTTCCTCCTCCTCTTCCTCTTCCTCCATACTCTCCTCTTCCTCCTTACCCTCCTCCTGATCCCTCTCCTCCTCCTCCTCCTCCTCCTCCTCACTCACCCTGCCCCAATTGGCGAGGCTGACCCCTTTTTGTACTCCAGGTTGCCGAAGTGGTTTTCCTCCTCCCACACTCCTACTCTTCCTAAATCTATCTCTTCATATCTCCCTCCTCGCCCTCCCTTTCTCCCTTTCCTCCCTCTCTATCTGTTTCCCTTTCTCCCTTTCTCCCTCACTTTCCTCCTTCACTCCTCCCCTCATTCCCATCTTCTATGTCTCCCTTCCTCCATTTCTTCCTCCCTTTCTCGTTTTTTTCAACTTTCTTCCTTTATTCTCCTCTCCTCAGTTCCCTCTTCCCTCCTTCCCTCTCTTCTTTCCCCTTTCTTCCAGTGCCCCTCTTCTCCATTCATTCCTCCCTCTCTCCTTCCTTTCTTTTCTCTCCTCCCTCCGTAACAACCTCCCTCTCACTCTTCCCCTCCCTCCCTTCCCTTCCTCCCCTTCCCCCTCCCTCCTTTCCCACCTCCCTCCCTTCCCCTCCTCCCCTACCCCTCCTCCCTCCCTTCCCCTCCTCCCCTACCCCTCCTCCCTCCCTTCCCCTCCTCCCCTACCCCTCCTCCCTCCCTTCCCCTCCTCCCCTACCCCTCCTCCCTCCCTTCCCCTCCTCCTCTTCCCCCTCCCCCTTCCCCTTCTCCCCTTTCCCCCTCCCCTCACTCACTCACTCCCAGCTCACATCATAGCAGTGACCCCTCACCTTCATGTCATCGCATCGTACCTACCCACCCACCATCACCAACCACCGCCAAGCTACATTTTTTTTTTTTTTTTTTACGTTCCCGTGGAGTGTGCACATGAAAGATAAGCTTCATTTCTTCTTCCCTCTTTTTTCACTTTTTTCACATTTTTTTTTCACATTTTCTTAGTTGTAGGTTCGAATCCCGCACTTCTCTCCGATTCCTAGAAGTGGCGGTTACCTGGCCCAACAGTCCCTAAAGCGCATAATAGGCCAAAGGTGACTGCCCGGCCGCAGCTACTCAGCACCTCCTGGTGTAGTATCCTCAACTTCAGCGGTTCATTCACGGTCTTTGTGGGAGAAAAGCATGGATAGGACTCCGCAGGATGTGCAAGGGATTGCCCGTTCTTCCTGGGAATGAAATCCCGTCTATCAGAGGACTCGAATCCGCAAACATCAATTTACGAATTGACCACTCTAACCACTAGGCCACCATGTCCCTGCTTAACAAATAGGAGAGATCTGCGTCTTGGCTCAAAAGAAGAGACAGGGAGAGAGAGAAAGAGAGAAAGAGACAGGGGAAGAGAGAGAGAAATTAAGCCAAGAGGCATTAAACTGCAATCGAAGCCACCACCCTTGCCCTACTTGTTAGTACAGCCAGAGCAGGTGAGTCGACGGTAGCATTCGAGGTCGAACTTCGTCTGCGCACTTCCTGGTCGAGGGCAAAGTTCAACGCCTCACGGTGTCAAAGCAAAACGCACATAACCATCTCACGCTGCCATCTCACGGCACATCGCCGTGAGATCTATCCCCAGGGAGCCAAGAAGTCTACTTGGAACGTCGTACCCACGTTTTTTAGTCGGCAAACGATTTTATTCATTAATAGCCAGGACCACATGCTGAATATAAGGATGGAGTAGAATGGAAGAGACCATAAGGCCTACACTAGGCAGTTCCATGCCCATTACCACCTATCATCCCAGTCCATAAAGTTGTCTAATCTTCTCTTAAAATAACCAATTGTTTCAATGGTCACTACATAGTTACTTAGTCTATTCCATTCGTTAACCACTCTCTTTACAAACCAGTTCTTGCCTATTTCCTTTTTAAACCTAAATCTCTCCAATTTGAATCCATTTCTACGAGTCGTGTCCTGCTGTCTTAATATGATGACCTTACCTTTATCACCCTTGTTAAAGCCCTTGACCCTGAAAGCTTCAAGATTGTCTCCGGTAATTCAGGTGACGTCCCATAGAGATTCTATTCTAGTTAGTGTCGGAGGTTCTAACAATCCTCTTCGCACCACGACTCTCTTCATAGATTCACAGGGGAACAGTTTTAATCACATTTTCTGGTGACTTAGATTTATCTGCCAATTTTATGTAATTTTTTCATGCAGATTTCAAATATAAGATCATTTTTACCTAGCCTACATGCTACAGTTATTCTGTAATTTCTGTTTTCTCGTTTCCCCGAAAATGGACAGAAAGGGTGTTTGTAGAAAGCAAATACTTCACAGTACATAGAAGTAAGATAGTAATAAGTGTTATTGTGCAAAATATTGACATTATTGTTTCTTTTATCAAGTCTCATGTTAGCGATGGCCTCGTCAAGAGGAAATTGCGTTAATGATCCAGACATCTTCTGTTACATGCTAGTTCGTCAAAGTCGCAATATATCAGACTTTGTGATCCTCACTTATAAGGCATATTTTGATGTTTCTCTTGGCGATGAAGATAAGAATTGGGCTCCACATAATGTTTGGCAGAGTTGTGTGGAGACATTTTCGTGAGTGGACGAAAGGAAAGAGAAATGGTCTTCCTTTTGGAATCCCCATGGTGTGGCGAGAGCCAAAGGATCATGTATCGGACTGTTATTTCTGTCTGGTGAATACTAAAGGGATTGGCAAGAAAAATCGGCACAAAATCGACTACCCCAACATTCCCTCGGCGATCCGGCCAGTACCTCATTCTGAGTCTCTACCAGTTCCGATTTTCAGTGGATATGCTTCCTCCGAGGATGAAAATGATGTACCTGATATGGACGTCCACGGAATGGATTCAGAGTCTGCAGATTCATCATCAGATGCTGAACAGTCATTAGCTCCTCACTGTTTCAATCAAGAGGATTTGAATGACTTGATACGTGATTTGGCGCTCTCCAAGAAAGCTGCAGAACTTTTAGCCTCCAGGTTGAGTGAAAGACATATGCTTGACAGGTCGGTACGGGTATCATATTACCGAACAAGGGAGAGTACATTTGTTAAGTATTTCTCTGAGGACAAACAATTTGTATACTGCCACGATGTTCCTGGTCTGTTTACCGAGTTGGGACTTGGCACCTATAGCCCTGCTGAGTGGAGACTGTTTTTGGATAGCTCCAAGCGTAGCCTCAAGTGTGTCCTTTTGCATAATAAGAAGACATAAGAAATAAAGGAGACTGCAAAAGACCATAAGGCCTACACTAGGCAGCTCCGTATCCATCACCACCTGTCATCCCCATCCATAAAGTTGTCTAATCGTTTTTTAAAACAACTGATGGTTTCAGCGCTTACTACGTGGTTACTAAGTTTATTCCATTCATCGACCACCCTATTTGTAAACCAGTTCTTGCCTATTTCCTTCTTAAATCTAAATTTGTCCAGTTTATACCCATTACTGCGAGTCCTGCCCTGTTGTTTTATTATGATGACCTTGTTTGCATCACCCCTGTTATAGCCCTTGATCCACTTGAACACTTCTATTAGATCTCCCCGCACTCTGCGTCTTTCCAGAGAGTGTAAGTTTAGGTGCCTAAGCCTCTCTTCGTAAGGCAAATTTCAGAGTCCTTGTATCATTTTGGTCATTCTTCTCTGTACTGATTCTAGTAAATTTATGTCCATTCTGTAGGACGGAGACCAAAACTGTACCGCATAGTCAAGGATGGGTCTAACTATCGCTAGATAGAGTTTAATAATTACCTCTGCAATTCTATTCGTTACCGTCCTAGTAATGAAGCCTAATGGTCTGTTTGCTTTATTTCTGGCGCTAATGCACTGCTTCCTGGTTTTAAGGTCCGGACTCACCAGAACTCCCAAGTCCCTCTCGCACTCAGATTTTTCTAAAAACGTGTTATCTAAGTTGTATCTATTTTCGGGGTTGTGTAGCCCTACGTTTAACACGCTACACTTAGAGATATTGAAGTTCATTTGCCATTTCACCGACCATGTCAACAGTTTATTAAGATCATCCTGCAGAATCTGGGCGTCGTCTCCTGACCTAATTAGGCGTCCTATTTTAGTGTCGTCCGCAAACTTACTAACATCACTATTTAAACCATCGTCTAAGTCGTTTATATACATAATGAACAACAAGGGACCCAAAACCGAGCCCTGGGGGACCCCGCTAGTAACATTGCCCCACCTAGATTTTATTCCATTTATGGTGACCCGCTGTTTTCTGTTACTAATCCAAGCTCTAATCCATTCTAACACTTTTCCTCCTATGCCATGGGCTTTGATTTTATTTAGTAGTCTCTGGTGTGGCACTTTGTCGAACGCTTTGCTAAAGTCAAGGTAAATAACATCGTAATTTTCATTGTTGTCTGACGCCTTATATACCTTAGTGTAAAAGGATAGAAGATTAGTCACGCATGACTTACCTTTGGAGAAACCATGCTGTGAATCACGAATTAAATTATGCCCTTCAATGTGTTCTCTGAGTCTATTTACTATTATTGATTCAAGCATTTTTCCTATAACCGATGTCAAACTGATTGGCCTGTAGTTGCATATGGTCGATCTATCTCCCTTAAAAACAGGAACAACGTTTGCCTCCCTCCAAGCAGTTGGAACAGAACCAGTGTCTACCGATTTATTGAATATTTCAGTTAACTGGTCGCAGATTTCAAATTTACACTCTTTAAGCATTCTTGGAAAAATTTCGTCCGGACCCGGAGATTTTGTAGCTTTAAGTCTGTCAATCTGCTTGATAACTTCTTCTTTACTAATGCTGATATTAGTTAGGCTATTTTCTTCATCCCCTCTGAAAATCGGATCGCAGTCAGGTACTTTATCTAACCTCTCATTAGTAAACACCGATAGAAAATAATTGTTAAACTCCTCACTCATTTTTTCTTCCGATTCTATCATGACATTTTCATCGTTTTTAATTGGTCCTATTCTTTCTTTATTTTTTGTTCTATAGAGGTGAAAGAAACCCTTTGGGTTGGATTTTGCTTGACTGGCAACCTTGATTTCATAATTACGTTTCGCTGAACGTGTATTCCTTTTAACCAGCTTTGCCATTTCGTTATATCTTGATCTAAGGTGTGATTCCCCGTTTTTTATTTTTACGTAAAGTCCTCTTTTAATTCCGATCTCATGTTTCAATCTGTCCGTCATCCATTTGGGGGTATTACTATTTTTCCGTATTGACTTTAGGGGGATAAATGTGTTTTGTGCATTAATAATTAGATCAGTTAGATTGTTATACATTTCATCTAAAGTACTGACCTGATTTTTGGGCCCTCGCCCCGAATCGACCTGACCTAAGGTATGCGTATTACTCTCTGTGACCCAGACCTGACCTAAGGTATGCGTATTTCCCTCCTTGACCCAGACCTGACCTAAGGTATGCGTATCGTCCGGATTGTTTTTCGTATTCAATTTCAAATAGGTTTTTATATTGTCAAAGTTTGCTTTCCTGAAGTCTGGTACTTGAACGTTATTTGTACTTTTTATTTTTTCCCAAATAATATTAAATCTTATTTCTTGATGATCGCTAAAGCCTAGACTATCGCCCACTATTACGCTGCTAATTTGGTGCTCATTATTTGTTAGAATTAAGTCCAGGGTATTTTGTCCCCTCGTAGGATCGGTAATCATTTGTTTTAGGAAATTATCCTGCACCACATCTAGGAATTTCTTCGCTTCATGATCTCCTATTAAAGTTTCCCAGTCAATGTTTCTATAGTTAATGGCAATGACTTTGGTGCAGTTCCTCTCGGTCACTCTGTCCATCTGCGAGAAACTCACGATGACATGAGAATGGTCATGGATTTACTTAAGTACCATGAACACAATTGGATCATATATGTACATCTTAAGATGGTCAATTTCCTCCTTGGCCAGCAGAAATGATATACAAAGTTTCCATGCTATATCTGTATGTGGGACAATCAAGCCCGTGGCAAACACTGAACCCAAAAAGATTGGCCAGTTTAGGAAACTTTGGAGGCAGTAATGCCAAACATTACTAATGAGCCAATCGTAATTCGAGAAAAGATAGTTTTCCCTCCACTTCATCTCAAACTGGGGTTGATGAAGCAGTATGTCAAGGCGTTGAGCACTGACAATGATTGTTTTCAGTGTATAGTATCGGCGATTCCTGCTTTGTCATACGAAAAAAAATGAAAACAGGAGTATTTGATGGTTTCCGAATCTGAAGACTTCTGAGTGATTCTAGATACGTGAACATGGATGAAAAAGAGAAGACAGCCTGGCTCTTATTTTCTGCCATTGTTCGTAACCTCTTGGAAAAAAAAACGCATATCGTGATCCGCGATGCAACATGAGTGTGAAGCTGCATTTCCTAAATAGTCACCTCAACCGATTCCCAGAGAATCTAGGAGCCGTGAGTGACGAACAAGGGAAACGCTTCCAATCAGGATTTGATGACGATGGAAGAGTTCTACCAAGGTCCCTGGGATAGACACATGATGGCGGACTACCGCTGAACGATTAGAAGATGTCAGCCAGGAAAGACGTACAAGAGAAAGAGTTACAAACGCAAAATTTTGCCCGATTGAAATCAAGAAGAGGTCCTCCAGCCTGATGTACGGTCATTAATAAATTAACATCTATTTGGTTATAGTATTTGTAATCCTAATGTGTAATTCAAATTTCTTCTCATATGCAATAAAATGTTTGTGCAAAATACCCTGCTTTACTATAAATAACGCAAAAGGATGATTCAAAATTACTTCAGGGCATGATGATAGGCGTGATAAAATGACAATTGTATAATATTAGTTATTGATATTACGAAACATCTGTAGCATTTAAAGAGAATCTGATTTCAGATTTTAATTCAGTATGCTCGAATTAGGAAAGAAAATGTACTTTTGTCAATTCACCAAATACATTGTTCCCCAGTGAATAGACTTCTGGTCAGTGTTGTTCTTTGGGTTAATGTGGCGAACGCGCCCTATCAGAAGGCTAGGACGATGGCCCTTACAGAGGACTTTGTAGCGTGGAATTCAATGACCCGTGCCTTTGGTCCAACTCGCTGGCGGCAGGGTTTGAACTGCCGTCACCTCAGTCTCCGCCGCATGCAGCGATGCTCTAACACTCCGAGGACATCACCTCTTCTTTTCTCATGCTCTTGTGGAGGTGGGATAAGATTGCTGCCACCGTGTTCCCATGCGTGTCATGATAGAAAACTATATGCGACAGATTGAGGGGACTGGGGATCCCTTTGTCTGTATTTTGTCCCATTATGGTACGTTTTTATTATTATTATAATTCTGAGTGTTCTTTTACTTAAATGTCTGCATATCCAGCACCTGAACTGTGCATTATGTATTATGTCTGTATGTTTGTATGTATTACTGTATGTATATATGTGTGCATGTATGTATGTGTATATATGTATGAATGTATGTGTTGTATGTATGTACATATTGGTATGTATGTATGTATATATACATGTATATTCTCTTATAGCGATAGCATTATTACAGCCATTCACGTGAAAGGTACACTGACTTCAGTGTCATAACCATTGCTTTTAACCACTACGGGTTCCCTCCTTCTACTGGTTTCCCGCGCATACTTCGTAGGGATTATCTCGTCACTAAGACGAGATCGGGGAAGGATCCTGTCAGGAGATCCTGCGTGGTCGAAGAAGTTCCTCCCAGGAGCGAAGACCCGCTAGCCAGAGGACTCAAACCCGCGTACCTGAGAACACGAGTCGGTCACTCTAATTACCAGAGCGTCACGACTTTCCACTGCAGTCCTTCTTTACCGTTTCATTTCGGAGATGACACATGGAGGAGGAGGAAGAAGAGGAGGAGGAGGAAGAGGAGGAGGAGGAGGAAGAGGAGGAGGCCTTTGACCGGATAGTTTGTCAT
>NC_134798.1:8972316-8979816 GCF_046742065.1 Oratosquilla oratoria
TTGGGGGGAAAATCTCTTTATTTTTTCTTTTAGTTCTTTTTTTCCTCCCCCTCCTTCTTCTTTTTCCTCTTCTTCTTCTTCTTCTTCTCCGTCTTCCTCTTCTTTTTCTTTTTTCTTCTTCTTCCTCTTCTTTTTTCTTCTTCTTCTCCTCCTCCTTCCTCTTCTTTTTCTTCTTCTTCTTCTCCTACTCCTTCTTCCTCTTCTTTTTCTTCTTCTCCTCCTCCTTCTTCCTCTTCTTTTTCTTCTTTCTTCACAGCTACAGCGTTTATGGAAATGGGGACATTGGATGAAGGACAAGAGGGGGAGTAGGAGAGGAAGGGAGGATAAGGTGAATGAGAGAAAAAAAAGAGTAAAATAGAATGAGTAAATAGAAGGAACGTGAATAAAGACGAGACAGGAAGAAGACACGGCCACAGGGGGACGAAGGAAAGGGTCATCTGGAGCTGTCTAAAACCGTCTGGCTTTAGACAGAACAAAATGTGTGAAGTGTGTCAACGCAGAGAAAGAAATAAGAGAGAGCAAAGGGAAACAATGGTGGAGAGGGTGCAAGTAGCTCGGACTCAATTAGCTTGTTTGCTTGTTTCCTTCCCTGTTTGTTTGTTTGTTTGCTTGTTTGTTTAATTCTCCTGCAGCCGACCTCCTTATGGACCGAAAGGTCTTCTGGCCTTTGTTGTTGTCAGTAACTCATTCATAAGGGAATAAGAGAAAGAAAAAATAAATTTAATAAAATTATATTCGGCACAGACGATGGTGAGGAACAGTACACGTGAACAAAAGATTATGAAAACGACGACGAACGAAAGGGAAGAGACAAGTGGAGCGACTAAAGAGAGAGGTGGAACGGGTCCAGTGATAAGTGGAGCGGATCGAGAAGCAAGTGGATCGAATGAGAAAAGGAGTGGAACAAGTGGGGAGGTGAAGGGATGGAATGGGGAAGTGGAGTCGTCGGCTCGGGTACTCAAGTTTACTCGCTTGGGGCCTCTTGGCTGTGGATTTTCGCTCCTGCAGGAAACTTACTGAAGAAGGGGGTGAGGAGATTACGCCAGGAGGCGCATAACTGTGACCGATGCCGTCACCTTTGCCCTATGTACTGTAGGGACTATTGAGGGACGTAATTGGCCCGTGTCTCAAGTTCCACAATACTTCTTTGTGGTTGTCCCATTAAAACACTGGGACTGAGATCACATGTAAAAGCACGAGGGAAACTAAAAGGACACTAGTTTTCAAACTGGATGTCTAGATAATTCTTAAGTATCTATGGACTCTTAAAAGTCTAAAAGGTCCACAAACAATTACCGTGGGGTTCGAGAACTAGATGTAGTTAGTAAATGTCAAGTGAATTTATTTAATCTTGAAATCGTTTCTTGAGAACGGGCACTATGTCTCTTGTCACAAGAGAGAGAGAGTGGGAAAGAGAGAACAAAGACAACAAAGAGTCGTTTCGTGTAGCGAAAAAAGAAAGAAAAGAAAAAAGAAAGAAAGAAAAAAATAAACAGATCACTTAGGTCGCGGGTACACAGGGATGAATGAAATTGCAAGCCAGGCATAAAGGAAACGTACCCCCAGGTATAAAAAGGATTTATATATATATATATATATATATACATATATATATATATATATATATATATATATATACAGTATATGTATATATACATATATATATATACATATATATATATATATATATGTATGTATGTATGTATGTATGTATACAGCTGAACAAAATCTCATGGGGGCAACCACAACAAATACACAGGACGTCGATACTAGTGAAAGGATGAATCGAGATTTTTTTGTTCCTCCCTCGAGTGGATAAAATCGTCTGGCGGCAGGCAGAAGAAACGCACAAGACGACCATACGTTGGAGCGAAAGAGTTATTGCCGGACGAGTAAAAAATTATAACGATGTTGATAATAAATGATAATGACAATAATAATGATAGTAACGATAACAACAATAATGATAATAAATATAATAATGATAAGAAACAGAAAAAAAATATCGACACGATAACTTGGCCCCAGTGACGACAAAATCTGTGCCGTCGGCCATCATGTTAACATTCTTAAAACCTTCAACCAGTGATCGTTACAACACACATCCTGCTCTCTCGTGGTTGGGGGTGGGGGGGAGGGAGCTAGTTCGCCGTCTGGGAAGCCATATCGGGGAGGAGGAGTAACAGGAAGTGGGAAAAGGGGGGAAGGGAAGGAATAGTGGGAAGACTCGGGGAAAGGGGTGATGGTGAAAGGGATTGGGGAATAGGGAGGGTAGGGAAGTGGGATTGAAAAGACTTGGGATAGATGGGGGAGAGTGAAATGGACGTGGGGAATGGGGAGGATAGTGAAATGGGCATGGGGAGTGAGGAGGATAGTGAGAGGAGGTGGAGAAGGAGGGGGGCTGAAAGGACTTGGGGAAGTGGGGAGGATAGTGAAAGGGAGTAAGGAATGGGGAAGATAGTGAGGAGAGGTGGGGAATGAAGGAGATTGAAAGGACTTGGAGAAGATGGGGGATTGTGAAAAAAAACATGTGGAGAATGGGGAAGATAGTGAGAGGTGGGGAAGGGGGGTTAGAGACAACAGGATATAACGAAGAACAAGAGATGAGGGCTAACCGCATGTCGGAGAACAGCTTTTGAGTCTTTATTCTGGCTGTCGCTGGGCGATTTTATTCAGATATAGGGCGCGTCTCCAGTCCAAGAAAGGGTTATTTCTTTTATAAGTAAATTAAGATATCATGAGTGTGTTTCTGATAGTTGTTTGACAATGTTATTCAGCCTGAGGGGATCTATCCTCTGCCCGTGGAAGAAATTTGAATGGAAATAGAGATGGATGCATACAAATGGAAAAACGAAACAATGAAGAAATATGGCAAAATCGGAAGGCGAAAAAATGGTGAAAGTTTTAGTTGATGTGTAAAAAGGTCATTAATTTTTTTTTTTTTTCAAATTTTTGAGATTCAGTTGGATGAATACCAAAACAATATAGATTATTGTCTGCTCATTGGTTATTCTGTTTACCTGTTTGTATATATGTTTACTGATTTAAGAATTTATCTATTTTACTTTTTCTTCGAGCAGGCTACGTTATAGATGCATAACGTAGCCTGTTCTGGATTCTTTGCTGTTCCAGATCATTGTAATTATCCTCATATTTATTTATTTTATTTTATCAATCTATGCACTTATATATTTATTCATCTATTTATTCGGTCACTTATCTATTTCTGCATTTATTGATTTATTTTGATTCATACATCTATTCACTCACTTATTCAATCACTTATTCATTCATTCATTTATTTGTATATTCATTATTTCATCTATTTTGGTTTCAATACAAAGGGAAGAACTGGGTGAGACGGGGCAAGTGGAGGTCTGGACTGGAAGAGAAGAGAGAGCGGTCGACGCGACGGTAGAGTGGGAACACCAGTCACAGAAGCCCAAGTTTCTTGGACTCGGTCCGATACACATCCGAGCAACACGCTTTAAACTGCCCCCACCCCCACCACTCTCCCATCTCTCTCTCTCTTTCTATCTCTATCTCTATCTATCTATCTCTCGCTGTCTGTCTCACTCGCTATCTCTCTCGCTGTCTCACTCGCTCTCTTTATCTTTCGCTGTCTCTCACTCGCTCTCTTTATCTGTCGCTGTCTTTCACTCGCTATCTCTAGCTGTCTCACTTGCTCTCTCTTTATCTCTCTATCTCTCGCTCTCTCTCTCTCTCTCTCTCTCTCTCTCTCTCGTTACAATTACTCCGACTATTTTTTTTTTTTTTTCGAAAATAAAAGCCATTCATCACTCTTTGGACACTGGAAATTTTCTCTTTCTAGACCGATTTATACTCGAGTAATGACATTCGGTTCTCGTCTAAAAACGTAGACAATGCAGGAGACATAACCTACCACTTCTTGCATTATGAGTTTGGCACAAGTAAACCGTGACCACAGCACAGGTCTGCTTATTCCAGTGGTTCTCAACCTTTTTCATTTCATTCCTCACTTTACAAATTCTCAATATTCGTGTGGCTCCTCTTCATTTCCCTCCCAAATCCCACTCCGCAAAAAAAAAAGGTAAAATGAATAGATAAATAAATGAAAAAATAAATAGAAAAATAAAATAGTAATAATAATAATAATAACAATAATAATAATAATAGTAATAGAAATAATAATAATAATAATGATTAATAATAATCATAATAAAAATAATGATAATGATATGTTGATGAAGAGAAATCCTTTACTTTATTACAGGACAGAACGATGGATTTTTTTTTTTTTTTTCTTAAGTTCCTCACATTATACAGGGATGTACAATTTGTAACAGCGGACCATGATCTCCCTAAATTCTTGTCATGTCTCCCTTGGGGAGGCCCTTGGCCCCCATGTTGAGAACCACTGACCTAAGGTCAAGCATGGGAAACCATGGGACTTTATGTATTGAATAGGTCAGAAATATCTGGTTTTGAGTTTCCATGTAAAAGTTCATTTAATCTTCCATACGGATAATATTCGCACTTTACATGGGCGACATTGAGTCCCTCAATTTTCGATCCACACCTGGAATTAGGAGGAAACGATTTGGGATTAAGAAAAATATGTAAAAGGACGGGGAACAGACAGAAATAAGGCATTAGACAGTGTCTGTGAGACTTGGTAGAGAGAGAAATGAGACAGGAAACAGTATATGGGAGATAGTGGTAGATGAATTGTGAGACAAAGACATTCATTAGAAGATATGAGTGAGTGAAATGGATTGTACAAGAACAAAGAAGCAGATGATGAATGGGGGGAGAGAGTTGGGGGAGGGGTCGAGAGGGTGGAGAAAAATGGGAGTGGGGGGAGGACGCGTGGGTGGGCATTAGACTGAAGGGAACTGGGTGGGGAGAAAGTGGAGGAGGAACGGGTAAAGAAGAAGGGCTTTGTTTTTGAAGGGAGTCCGGGGGAAGGGAGTGTGGAGGGTTGTGAGGCGGACGTACTGAAGGGAGCGAAAAGGCATATGGAGATTAGGCCACCCTTCTCCTACCACACCCCTAACCCTCTGGTCCCTTCCCGGTGGGGAGGTACTCATAATACCGGCAGAGAACTGGACAGGCAGGAGGAGGACGAAGAGGACGAGGAGGAGGAGAAGGCAGATTGTGCCCCGAGGGCAACCGGGCAGACAGACAGTCCGGCAGGTAGGCTGCCCCGCCCGTCAGAAGCGGATATTGCACACGAGGCGAGGGCATTTGAAAGAAGAACAGGTGGCGGTGGCGGCCATCAGGTACCCGGACGTGGAGCTCGGTGACACCCAGGTGGATGGACAGTTTGTTTTGTTTCTTGCAATTGACGCGGGCTTCGTTGCAGGGAGAGGTGGGTGGCGCTTGGGCTAACAGAGAGTATGGGTCATGCAAAGGGTGACAGAGGCCATCGTCGTTGATTCTGATCAGTTTATATAGTGTCTTGAATCAAAAAGAAAAATAACAAAATAAATAAGTAAAAATTTTGAATAAAACAAGGAGGGGGAGGAATTTATGATACAGGGAAAACTAGGTCGGGAGTCTCTCGAAATAGTCTGCGAAATAGGAAACAGGTGTGACTGATTAAATTGGAGTAAGGAAAAATTAGGGATCGAGTGCGAAACAGGTAGGAAGGCCGCTTACTCACTCTTGTCGTACATGGACAGGGGCCGGCGCTCCCCCATCCCCGATGACAGCCTCCTCCTCCTCCTCCTCCTCCTCCTCCTCCTCCTCCTCCTCCTCCTCTGCCTCTTCCTCCTCCTCCTCCTTCTCCTCCTCCTTTCTCTTTTCCCCAAAACGCCACTAAACATGGCTTTATTTGTTTATATATACTGTATTTATTTATTGTATTTATTTATTTATTTATTTAGCTATTTATTGTCAATGACTTGCTTTATCCTCCTCTGTTCCACTCTCTTTATTCTAATAGGAAAGTGTTACATGCGTTCAGCTGGAAGCCATCATCATCATCATTTTATATAACTGATGTCATGTTTGAGCCTCTTCTCTTCTTTTCTCTTTTATTCTGACAGACACCAGAGTATTGTAACACCATATGCCTAAGGGTCACGACGCACTCTGCTCACCCCTTCCATTTTAATCTTGTTGGTGCCAAGTGATTTTATTCATTGGAAGAGACGCCGCCATAGGGAAGGGGCTATCACTGGATTGCAGTGGCAAAATATTCCGACAGAACTTTTGGTCTATGAGAAGGTCAGATGAAATTTAATAAATAACGAATAAACACAAACATGTAACATTTATTTTTATATATATGTATATATATATATATATATATATATATATATATATTTTATATATATGTATATATATATATATATATATATATACATATATGTATATATATTATATATACATATGTATATATATATGAATATATACATTATATATATATATATGTATATATATATATATATATATATACATATATATATATATATAATATATATATATATATATATATATATATATATATATATACTATATTGGACCTTACAGTCCACTGCTCTGTTGCTCGTCCAACTGAATCTTAAATCTTCTAGCTTTATTACATGCTATCGCCTCAGCGGGAAGCTCATTCCATTCATTGATGAAACCGGGCTGGAGAAATTGTTTCTACCTACTTGGAGATCAAATCTGCGTCCTGATAGCTTGAGACCATTGGCTCTCGTCTGATTAGTGTTTAGTGTGGAAATGCTCTCACTGCTGATGTTATCGATTCCCTTTATAAAAATTCTCTCTCTCTCTCTCTCTCTCTCTCTCTCTCTCTCTCTCTCTCTCTCTCTCTCTCTCTCTCTCTCTCTCTCTCTCTCATTCGCAAGAGATGAGGTTCTTTTGTATATTGTAGGTGACGTCTGTCTCTCCACGAGTGGCCATGTTGCACATTATGTATTCATCTCACATCAATACCAGACGACTTTATACAACTGAGGGGAACCTTTGCGCCTGAATGGTTTACGACGACTCCAGTGAATGTATTGGTGCACATGAGGTAATTTATTCTGGTTAATACTTGGTAATTTTATTAAGCTGAGAGGTGAATACTGGGGACGAATGCGTTTTACCTATTAATGGGCAAATTCTTTATTTATTTATTTATCTATTTATCTTATTCTATCTATATTTTAGTCTTTGTTGTTACTCTGTATGTTTGTTACAGCATACCATTTTCCTTTCTCTATGTTAATTTTTTCTTAAGTTATCTATTGCAGTTGATTGTTTGATCTAATTCGTTTGTTTGTTTGTTTACATATTTATTATCTATCGATTTAGTTATCTTTTAATTTATTTATCTATTTATTTGTTTATCTATTTTATGCATTTATCATTTTACTTATTTATGTATTTGTTTTGTTGTTTTCCCGCAGCAAGACGATTTCTTCTTTTTTTCTTCTTCTTTAATCTTCTTTCTGTCTTCTTTCATCTCTGGGGTGTCACGTTGATGATTAAAATCGCCTGGCGGCAACTAGAGTGAAAGGA
>NC_134798.1:8987316-8992316 GCF_046742065.1 Oratosquilla oratoria
CTCCTGGATGACGGGTCATCCCTTCATCTCGTCCACTGCCCTGGGTCAGAAGTAGTGTCGTAAGACACAGCACATCCACAGCAAGCCCGCTTCATTAAATCGGCGACCCCCACTCTACGTCCCCTCATGCAGAAAAGGAGAAGGCGGGGAGAAATCCCTTCGGGCTGCATCAATTTATATCTCGCACATATTCCTTCACCCCCCCATCCCCCACCCACTCCACCTCATGCATCACAGCATCATCCGTACACAACCATTCTCCATTCACCTCTATTTTCTGTCTTTTCCCTTCCTTCCTTAACCGACATTCCCCTCTTTCCTAATGCCCCTTTTACCCCATGCATCCATCACATCTTGGGTCGACCCCTCATATTTACTCCTTCCACCTCTGCCTTCCACGCCTATTTTACTAGTCTTTCTTCACTCATTGTTTCCTTTTGTCCAAACCATCATAATACTCTTTCATCAATCCTATCTCCCAACTCCCTTTCCACCCCCGTTTTACTCATCACTTCCTCATTTCTCACTCTATCCATCTTAGTAACCCCTACAGTTCTTCTCATGCATTTCACCACAAACACATTCAAACTCTTCCTCTCTTATGTTCCATGTTTCTGCTCCATACAGTGCTGTCGGCACAATCACTCTTTCATAGAATCTCCTCTTAGCATCCATTCCCAAATGTCTATTTCTCATTACACTTTTTAATCCACTAAGGCATTTACTTGCTTCTCCCAGTCTGCATTCTACCTCCACCTCCACTCCCTTTCACGCCACATTTGCACTTAAGTATCTAAAAATGTGCACTTCCTCCAGTCTTTCTCCTTTAATACTCACTTCCAGTCTGCTACCACTTTCACCCCTTGTACATCTCATCACCTTACTTTTACCCACATTTATCTTCAACTTCCTTCTTTCACACACCTTCCCAAGCTCTGTCACTAACTTCCTCAATCCCTCCTCTGATCCTGCTACAAGCGCAGTGTCGTCAGCGAACAATAGCTGGCTTATCTCCCACTTTTTTCCATTTTCTTTAACCATCTCCAATCCCTGACCCACTACTTCTCTCACCTCCCCACCCATGTATAAATTGAACGGTCAGGGCGACATAACACATCCCTGGTGATGTCTCACCTTTATTTCAAAGCAGTCAGTCTCTCCATTTCTAATCCTAACACACGTTCTACTATAAAAACTCTTGACTGCTCTTAAAAGCTTTCCTCCTATCCCATATATCTGCAATACCTCCCACAATGCCTTCCTGTCTATCCTTTCATAAAAAAAAAAATCCATATCCATAAAAGCCCACAAAAAATCGGATCTATGCAACCCCTACCTGTCCTAAAGCCACATTGCTCCTCACCAATTACTCCCTCTGTTCCTCTCCTAATTCTCTCAATCAAGACCCTCCCATAAGCCTTCCCAACCACACTTAACAAGCTGATCCCTCTGAAACTACTACACTAACACTTTTTCCCTTTTCCCTTGTAAAGTGGAACTATACAGGCACTCCTCCAGTCCTCCGGCACTCTACCCTCTCTTAAACAAACATTAAATAACCTCACCAGCCAGTCCACCATCACTGTACCTCCCTTTTTCAGACATTTTGCATGACATCCATCCAACCCAAGTGCCTTACCTGCTCTCATCATCTTAACAACTGCCTTCACTTCAGCTTTCCTTATTTCTCCTCTGTTTTCCACATTCATCACGGTCATTTTCTTAGCGCTTTCCACTACAACTACCTTTCACTCCCTATCCTTCCTCACATTTAGCAACTCCCTAAAATACTCTGCCCGTCTTCATCTTACTGCCTTCCCTTCCATTATCATCTCTCCATCTACACCTTTTACTTTTTCTTCTCTACTAAATTCGCCACCTCTTCCTCTCTTTCCAAAATATATATATATATATATTTTTTTACATTCAAAATTTTCTGTCATACCCAATTTTACATCCTCTTTGCCTCCTTTATCTTATGCTTTACTTCTCTTTTCTTTTCTTGGTACCTCTTATATGATTCCCTCGTCCCATTTTGTAACCAATCTGTGAAAGCTTGCTTCTCTTCTACAGCCTTCTGTGTTTCCTCATTCTACCACTCACTACCCTTCCTTCTATTTCCTCCCGTCTTCCTTGTTCCACACACCCTCTTTGCACACCTTTTGACTCCCTCCTTGAGCCATCCCCATTCCTCCTCCACTCCTAGTTCTACTCTATCCTTCACGTCCTCCCACTCCTCTCACAGCTTCTTCTTGTACTCCTTCTCCTTTTCTTCCTCATTTAAGCAGTTCACTCTAAGCACCTCCCTACCTTTTGTCATTTTCCTCTTTCTCCATCTATCTTCCACTCTCGACTACCTTCCACCAGAAAATTACCTGATATTCCCCAATTTTCTCCCCGTAGAATATTACATCCTTAACTCTTCCTACTATACTCCTGGTTACCCCTATATAGTCCATTAACGCTCTATCTACCACCCCTCCATCCACCACCCTTTCCCATGTGTACTTATGCTTGACTTTCTTCCTAAACACTGTCTTTGCTATCTTTAACTCTAGATACACCTGTACCATCAACTCTCCACTACGATTTTTTCCTGAAACTCCACACTTCCCAACTACTTCGTCTATTGGTTCATTTCCTATCCTAGCATTGAAGTCTCCTAATACAACTACATAGACATTTCATACTAATCCCTTTATGCAATCAATTTAAATCCATACAAAAAGCCTCCCTTTCCTCTACATTTTTCTTACTACCAGGCCCATAAGCACTTACAAAAACCCACATTTCCCTTCCCAGTTTCACCTTCATCCACATTAACCTTGAAGAAACCTACTTCCACTCCACCACATGCTTACCTATCTGTTCACTTACTAGTATAGCCACCCCTTCTCTCCCTCGCCCTCTCTTCACTCCTGAGAACCTCCCAACTACACTTCCAAATTCACACTCGCCCCTCCCTTTCAACTTAGTTTCACTCAAAGACAACACATCCATCTTTCTTCTTACAAACATATTGCCTATCTCTTCCCTTTTACTTTCATCTGTACCATATCCACGCACATTAAACGTTTATCTGGTCGTACGTCCTCGTGTCTACAGATTTTGTCACTTCTTTCTCTTCGAAACGTGTGTTATGGCACTAGACGGCAGTGTACGTTTACCACTACCACAGCATATTCCTAGCCACCTTATTGCCTACGGTTGTGATGCTATGTGAAAATAAACCAATGATTATTTGGTAGTGGTATCTCATATAACACATAATGTGCTGCATGGCCCTATACAACCACCAGAACAATCAATAATAGGTGATTTAGTTGAATTGGCATCGGCATCGGCAAAATATTGCCGATTCCTATGCTGAATCCCTTTCTAAAAGAAATACCGATTCTCGCCGATGCCGATTAAAAAAAAAAACTATTTTTGCCGATGCCGATTAATCGGCACACCCCTACTCACCAGCCAGTCCACCATCACTGTACCTCCCTTTTTTTAGACATTCCGCATGACATCCATTCAACCAAGGTGCCTTACCTGCTTTCATAATTTTGATAACTGCTTTCACCCCATCTTTCCTTATTACTCCTCCATTTTCCTCATTCGTCACTGTCATTTTCTTAGCGCTTCCCACCACAACTACTTTTCTCTCCCTATCCTCCTTCACATTTAGCAACTCTCTAGAATACTCTCCCCATCTTCCTCTTACTGTCTTCTTTTCCATTATCATCTCTCCATCTGCACCTTTTACTTTTTCTTCTCTACTTGATTCGCTTCCCCTTCCTCTCTTAATTCCTTTAAAAAAATGTATTACTTTCACATTTTTCTGTCATTGTAGCGGAGCAAGTAAAGGCTGGTTCTACAGATTTACTCTAGTAAATCGTAGCCAGTTGTCTTGTGCAGAGTCCGTCGTGATCTGTGCTAAGAAGCAAGGCAATTGACCACGAAGGCTGTGACGGTTGCCACTACATCAATTTTTGTCGCACAGTATATATTTACAATGTGCCAGAAGTAGGTATTTACATGGTTGAGTGATGCACTCACTATTAAACAAAAATATATACAATTATGATACATAGAAGGGCATAGTATATCTTATTAATACATGGTGAAATTTTAAATATAAGGATAATTCCTTCTGTGGACGTAAGCTTCTCAACGGTCGTATCGTTGTTCTGACCAGGTGTCCTATGATGTTACGGTCAGGGCCTAATTCCATTGTTATGTGGGGCTCTGGTCGGGTTCTGATTAGACCTGACGCACAGGACCCGTTTGTTGCTACTGCTGCGACGTACGCGACGTCGTAGGGCTTGATATCTTCTCGTAGTGTGACGTCCTTTGACGTATAGTTGTGACGTTCTGTGACGTGTAATATATCTTTCAACATCACCTTTACACCATTTCACATCTGCTCTCCACTTTGCCTCCTTTATCTTATATATATATATATATATATATATATATATATATATATAAACATATATATATAAATATATATAAATATATATAAAAATATATATATATATATATATATATATATTTATATATATATATTGATAAGTATTTTATACAAATTATTTGGATGATGGAGAACTTAAACACAGGGGAAGGCTCGGAACCCTAAACACTCTAACGTTTCGTTCGCGTAACGAAAGAAGTTCTACGAAAGAAGTTCTACGCGAACGAAACGTTAGAGTGTGTAGGGTTCCGAGCCTTCCCCTGTGTTTATGTTCTCCATCATCCGAATATATATATATATATATATATATATATATATATATATATATATATATATATATATATGAAAAGTGTAAACCCTTGAATTGAGTCTGGTGTTTACACTTTACCCATATGAATCCCAGACTCCAGATCTTAACACACACACCCACACACACACACACACACACACACACACATATATATATATATATATATATATATATATATATATATATATATATATATAAAAGGGCTCGAACCTCAGCTCAGACGTATCA
>NC_134798.1:8999816-9002316 GCF_046742065.1 Oratosquilla oratoria
CATCTCTCATTGAATTTATAGATAATTTTTTAATTAAAATTCTGCTTTTATTTTGGTTAATTTATTGTCTTTATATATATAATTTCTACATTTTTCAATATATTTTTATTCACACAAAGTTTGTAGGAGATATGCATAACTTTCAGGTAATATCTTTGCTATGTAAATCAAGCAACATGGGAACTAGTTATTCATATTTAAAGAGTAACTGCTATTTAGATATATAAATAGATAGAATATAAGTATTTAATGGATCGCTTTAATTTTTTGGCTATTCTGATCTCCAAGTATCCTTGACATCGTGTAAAAATGTTAAGATGATTGGGTTAGTTTTAATGTGTTTAGATCTGGCAGAGGTATCTCCCCTTAGTATAAACTTTTATAGTGAAATAAGAAACTATTTTTAAGGCACTGTTATGCTTTGAAATGCCAATTTTATCCGGACTTAACAGGTATTATTGTATGAGGTTAGTGGACACCAGGGTTGGCGATTTTTTTTTTTTTTTTTTTATGAAATATATATATATTTTTATTTAAATCAGATTTATTTGATTTAAATAGATTTTTATAGATTTTAGATATTGTGGGATTGCTATCTGATATGCGATCTGATTGCTAAATAACATTTTTAGCATATCAATATAAGGAGCAGTGTTATATAGACTTGCCACAAGTATACAAGGAACGGTATAAGCTGTATGTGAGGACGGTATGCTCAGGTTCACTCGATTCCTCCAAGAGTTTTCTCATCTTGGTGACATTTGCTGTATTGTCTGTCATAACACTTCCAACGTGACAACCAAAATCTTGTTCAGCCTTCTTGATCGAATTTTGTACAAGTTGTAGAAGATATTCAGCAGTGTGAGGTTTCCCATATGTGTTTATTGTGTCAACTAAGTAAATCTGACCAGTGGATGTTGTTAGTGACACATATTATGGGCTCATTATGGATGTTAGACCACCCATCAATTGAAAGACATACAGTTTCATTATTCAGGTCATCTGCACACTTTTTATATTCCTTTTCATACACAAGATCCAAGTACTTATCAGCAATATCTTTTCTGGATGGAGGAATATAACCTGGCCTCAGGTTCTGAACCATCTTGAGAAACTGAGGATGCTGAACAAGACAATAATATCTTTTAAGTCCGGCTAAAATTGGCATTTTAAAGCATAACAGTGCCTTAGAAATAGTTTCTTATTTCACTATAAAAGTTTATATTAACTTATACTGCATTGAATAAGTCAATAGTTGATATATTTGTCCTATATACAATGTTAGGTTTCTAGTTTTGATATATTTGTCCAATATAAAATGTTAGGTTACAAAGAAAGCAATGGCCTCCGCTAGCGGACCCAGGGATCTAGGTGTGCACGTCCTGTGTAATAGTAGTCCTTGATATATATATATATATATATATATATATATATATATATATATATATATATATATTATATATATACATGTGTGTGTGTGTGTTTGTGTGTGTGTGTGTGTGTGTGTCTGATTATTCTTATGACATTCGCATATAGGATTCGATCCCACTGTTCCAGCCACTGGTAAAATAACTTTCACAATGCCTTTATCCGTTCGACCACAGAAGTTACAAAAGCCTTGTAACTCGGAATCTATCTGATTTCCGAGGCTTTGCGGAAGTAATCTTACCAGTGGCTGGAGCAGTGAGTTTGAATCCCGTATGCGACTGTCATAAAAATTGTCAGGTTAATGTCGCTATCACTAGTAAATTTCTCTCACATGCATATATATATATATATATATATATATATATATATATATATATATATATATATATATATATATATGTATGTATGTATATTTCAAGTAGCAACTTGGAACGTAAACAACGGAAGACTAAACATTTTCGTCTATTAACTTACAAAGAAAGGAACTGGAGAAGGATGCAAAAGATGGGAACTTCAACACGCTGGGAGGATCATACCTTTTGGAGTTCCCAAAGTGCTGTTCAACAGTTTTATTAAAAACAAGATTATCCTTTTTGTACAGTCCTTCTCGTAGGCTCATATTGCTTTTACAGGGAGTTTTGATTTGATTTGATTGTATTTCTTGAAGAGTAATTGAAGACGTATTGGCGTGATCACATCGCCATTAGTCTGACTACGTCATGTGTAATGGATTCCAAGCTCACGTTTAATTGAAAGTTTTATAACCAAAACTTTGGGAAAGACATGGGGAGCCGCCCGTCTACAGTACTAAGCAATTTGTCCTTGGAATTTTTTGAAAGGGGAACTTTCGCCAAATATTCTTCTCCTGAATGGTATTTGGTATAGATATGTAAGTTGTTTTTCTATATTTAGACCAATGACCATCATTCAAAAGAATTCTCTTGAAATTGAATTATTCACTTCCAAGAAATTCTCAATGGAGGTAAAACATGGAAGCATATTGTTGCCCTTTTTGGATGTCATGGTATAAAGATTCTTCAAATGTGGCATTTATAAAACATACTAATATCCT
>NC_134798.1:9007316-9009816 GCF_046742065.1 Oratosquilla oratoria
ATATTTAAGTGTTATTCATTTATTCTTTTATTTATTCATTTTATGGAAAATGTGTCAATTTGCTCGCAAAGAGGTGTTACTCTTTTAGCCAAGATCAATTTCATCTCGTAACAAATTTTTGCGAAATTAGACAAAAGACGCTCCCACCCCCACACATATAACGTCACATCACTTTAGAGTACTACATTTGTAGACTATTGTACTATTGTACTCTTGTACTATTGAAGAAGGGAGCAAATCCTCTCGTATCCACGTAGAATAAAAATCGGCATCTTTATCATAGGTGTTGATTTTTTGTCCTAACCTTAAGATTTTTGAAAACTGAAGAAAAATCAACAACTTACAATTACAACCATACCAAAATCAGCTCCCATTGATCTTTGAATGAAAAAACATTAGTGTTGACACAAAGTTTTAAGCTTATAATTTTTCCTAGTGGCAGTGGTAGCTGGCTTTGGTATGGTTGTAAGTTTTCTACCAAGAATTCAAGAACCTCCGCTACATCAACTTGTGTAGCGGAAATTCTTAAATTCTTGGAGAAAAAAAAAAAAACATACCAAAACCAGCTACCACTGCCACTAGAAAAAATGATAAGTTTAACTAGACTTTGTGTCAACACTGATGTTTTTCCATTCAAAGATCATTACTTTAAGCAGAAATTCGGATGTTCCATGAGCTCAAATCTCTCGCCAGCTCTAGCCAATTCATATATGGAATATTTTGAGTCAGTTACTACCGGGAATTAAACCACGCGCAATTTTTTGGTACAGATATGTTGATGATGTTTTTACGATTTGGGATGATGAATGGGGTTCCTTCCAAGAATTCCATAATTAACTTAATCACTTAACGAACAATATTAATTTCAAAGTAGAATGGGAAATAGATAATAAATTACCATTCTTAGATATCTTAGTTATTAAAAATCTGGAGTCTTTATCTTTTACAGTGTATAGGAAGCCCACCCTTACATTTCTTTAGCTACCATCCAGATATAATTATATATAGTTTCGCTTCTGGCCTATTTTTACGAGTTTTGAGAATATGCAGTCTACAATATTTAGACACGGAGTTAGCATCAGTAAGAAATCAATTAGCAAAATTAGGATACCCGCCGTGCTTTTTACAGAAAGCTCTTAGCCTGGACAAAATTAGCTTTTATAAATCTGATTCCTGTTCCACTATGAATTATAAGTGGGATAACTGTTGCATAAAATTACCATGCAATAAATCAAATAATATGTCTCAACTGTTTAGATTGTAATGATGTATATTGGGGACAAAAGGGTAGAGATCTCACAATCAGGATGTATCCAATAAAAACCATTGCATAAATTGGGACGACGCTGAAATACAAAATGCAGTTTTATGAGAAAAATCATAGAATCCTCTCTAACTAATAATTTTCCCAACTATAATATCTCCAATAGCCAATGGTCACCAGACTGTATCACTTCCTTAGCTGTTCATAGACAGCTACCCTCTACACTAACTGCGAACAAAATCCACCAATGTCCACGTAACGCCAGACACGTGACCTGAGTCCCCGTCCCTACCTGTTCATCTCACTACTTTTGTATATATACATGCTTCTCTCCACTCTGTAACATATCTGCTGAAGAGAATCACATATAGGGATCGAAATATACTGCTCTCTTTACTTTCGCTTATTCTTCTCCGAAAGTGGGTCATTAGTATAATTTTATCAATGTGCTACGACATTACTTTGTTGTGATATATACACAGATATGACAATTGAATAGACACCAAGAAAATGCATTTCTGCTCTTATTTAAGGCTTAATGTGATTCAAATTTACCTAATATGTTATATTTACCTAGATTTATGTTTCAGATTACATATGAGATTAATCAAGCATGCCACGAACCATAGGAGCAGTAGACCTATCTGAATTTCAGCGAGGTCGTATCGTGGGTAAACATGGAGGTGGACTTAGTTAACGCAAAATATCTGAAAATCTGCCAATACCCCTTTCTACTGTTAATAGAGTGATCGTACAATTCACCAGAAAGGGCAAGAAGGCCATAAAACCTCATTCAGGTCGCCCCGGGCCTTCAGAAAGAACCTTGCGTCTTGTCAAAAGAAATGTCGAAGAGGATCCACACTGCAAGGCCTCTGACATAACAGCACAAGCTGATGTCAGTCCCAGAACAGCTGTCAGGTATCTCCACAAGCTGGGTTACTATGGCAGAGCTGCAAGAAGGAAACCAATTCTTCGTCCAGCCAATATCAAACGCAGAAAGGATTGGGCTGTTGAGATGGTGAGGAGACATGTGGCCTTTTGGAGCACACTCATTTTCTCTGATGGGTCACGATTCGCATTATTTTCTGACAGTGGAAGATTATGGGTCTGGAGACTCTGTATTCAAGAGTTTGACCTCAAAGACTGCAGCCAACAGTGAAACATGGGGGCATTTCAATAATGGTGTGTGGGATGCAATATGGAATTATGGTCGATCAGAGCTTGTGGAGTGTCAAG
>NC_134798.1:9014816-9047316 GCF_046742065.1 Oratosquilla oratoria
TAGTCCCGGTTCAGGTCCTCCTGCCGTATCTCATCTCCTGACGAAGGAAGCGGAGGGGGAGGAAGAGGAGGGGAAGGAAGAAGAGGAGGAGGAAGAAGAGGGAGAGGAGCAGAAAGAGGAGGACGAGAAGGAGGAAATGAAGGAGGAGGAAGAAGAGGGGGAGGAGCAGGAAGAGGAGAACGAGTTTAAGGAGGGGAAGGAAGAAGAAGAGGAGTAGGAGGAGGAGTACCATGTTGGTGACCCCAGCAGGGACTGGAAGCATGCCCTTGTCATCGCGTCGTGTGTTGGGGGCGGCCGCCGAGCCCCCGGGCCAGGTCGTGACACGGCGAGAACGGTAGACAGAGAGCACCTGCCTCCTCTTCGCCGATGGACGAAGCCGTGTGCAGGTCAGGTCGCCTCCCTGACTCTCCTAGAGCAAATGTATTCCCTGAGAATTAAGTGCTATCCTGGTGGGATACTGCAAGGTTAATTATTAGGATCATTAAGCCCAAAGGAACAGTCAATCGGTTCAGGTTTGTGTGTAGGTTGGAAAGGTATGTGTATATACACGCGCGCATTCACACACATATACACGCATACACGTACACACACATACACATTGTCTTAGGCACACACAAACATACACACACACACACATACTTGCGTGGGCACACACACACATACTAGCGTACACACACGCACACACACACACATACAAGCGTGCACACACACACACACATATTAGCGTACACACACGCACACACACACACATACTAGCGTACACACACGCACACACAGACACACAAGGGACACCACGAGCATAGCTCCCCTTCCCATAAGATACAACTAGGTAAAATACACACACACACACACACACACACACACACACACACACTTGCGTACACACATACTAGCGTACACACACGCACACAGACACACACCGAACACCACGAGCATAGCTCCCCTTCCCGAAAGATATAACTAGGTAAAATACACAAACACACACACACGCGCGTTCATGCACACAAATGCCACACAAATACACATACACACACGCATACTAGCGTACATACACGCGCGTACAGACACACACGGGACACCACGAGCATAGCTCCCCTTCCCGTAAGATACAACTAGGTAAAATACACACACACACACACATACACACACACACATGCTAGCGTACACACACGCACACACAGGCACACACGGGACACTACGAGCATAACTCCCCTTCCCGTAAGATACAACTCGGTAAAATATACACACACTTCCGCGCGCGCACACACACATACGCACACACACACAGATATATATATAGGCTATACATATATATATATATAGGCTATACATATATATATATATATATGTGTGTGTGTGTGTATGTGTGTGTGTATACACACACACACATTTATATGTATATATATATATATATGTGTGTGTGTGTGTGTGTGTGTGTGTGTGTGTGTGTGTGTATTCATATATATATATATATATATATATATATATATATATATATATATATATATATATAACAACTGCCTTCACTTCATCCTTCCTTATTTCTCCTCCATTTTCATCACTCATCACGGTCATTTTCTTAGCATTTCCCACTGTAACTATCTTTCCCTCCCTATCCTCCTTCACATTTAGCAACTCCCTAAAATATTCTGCCCATCTTCCCCTTACTGCCTTCTCTTCCATTATCATCTCTCCATCTGTGCCTTTTACCTTTTCTTCTCTACTTCATTCGCCTCCTCTTCCTCTCTTAATTTCTTTCCAAAACATCTTTTTATTACTTTCAAAATTTTCTGTCATACTCTTACCCCATTTCACATCCGGAGGACTGGAGGAGTGCCTGTATAGTTCCACGTTGCAAGGGAAAAGGGGACAAGTGTGAATGTAGTAGTTTCAGAGGGATTAGCTTGTTAAGTGTAGTTGGGAAGGCTTATGGGAGGATCTTAATTGAGAGGTTTAGGAGAGGAACAGAGGGAGTAATTGGTGAGGAACAATGTGGGTTTAGTACGGGTTGAGGTTGTGTAGATCAGATTTTTGTGGTAAGACAGATATGTGAGAAAGCTATAGGAAAGGGGAAGGATGTTTTTTGGGCCTTTATGGATCTGGAAAAGGCTTACGACAGGGTAGACAGAAAGGCACTGTGGGAGGTTTTGCGGATATATGGGATAGGAGGAAAGCTTCTAGGAGCTGTCAAGAGTTTTTATGAGAGTAGTAGAGCTTGTGTCAGGATTAGAAATGGAGAGAGTGAGTGTTTCGAGGTAAAGGTGGGACTTCGTCAAGGATGCGTTATGTCGCCCTGGCTGTTCAACTTATACATGGATGGGGTAGTGCGAGAGGTAAATGCAAGGGTAGTGAGTCAGTGATTGGAGATGGTTAAAGAAAATGGAGAAAAGTGGAAGGTGAGCCAGCTGTTGTTTGCTGACGACACTGCGCTTGTGGCAGGATCGGAGGAGGGATTGAGGAAGTTGGTGACAGAGTTTGGGAGAGTATGTGATAGAAGAAAGCTAAAGATAAATGTGGGTAAAAGTAAGGTGATGAGATGTACAAGGGGTGAAAGTGGCAGTAGTCTGGAAGTGAGCATTAAGGGAGAGCGACTGGAGGAAGTGGATAGTTTTAGATACTTGGGTGCAAATGTGGCAGGAAAAGGTGGAGTGAAGGTGGAGGTAGAATTTAGATTGAGAGAAGCGAGTAAATGCCTTGGTGGATTAAAAAGTGTAATGAGGAATAGACATTTGGGAATGGATGCTAAGAGGAGACTGTATGAAGGAGTGATTGTGCCAACAGCACTGCATGGGGCAGAAACATGGAACATAAGAGAGGAAGAGAGAAGGAGTTTGAATGTGTTTGAGATGAGGTGTCTGAGAAGTATGATAAGGGTTACTAGGCTGGATAGAGTGAGAAATGAGGTGAGGAGGAGAACAGGGGTGGAAAGGGGGTTGGGAGATAGGGTTGATGAAAGAGTATTAGGATGGTTTGGACACATGGAAAGAATGAGTGAAGAAAGACTAGTAAAAGAGGTATGGAAGGCAGATGTGGAGGGAGTGAACATGAGGGGACGTCCTAGGATGAGGTGGATGGATGGGGTGAAGGGGGCTTTGGGGAAGAGGGGAATGTCTGTTGAGGAAGGACGGGAGAGGACAGAAGACAGGGGTAAATGGAGAATGGTTGTATATGGATGATGTTGTGATGCATGAGGTGGAATGGGCGGGGGGATGGGGGGTGAGGTAGTATGTGTGAGCAAATTTTGACGCAGCCCGAAGGGATTTCTCCCCCTCTTCTCCTTTATGCATGGGGGGTCGCCGATTTAATGAAGCGGCTTTGCTGTGGATGTGCTGTGTCTTGCGACACTGCTTCTGACCCAGGGCAGTGGACAAGGTGCAGGGATGACCCGTCATCCAGGAGGTGCTAAGATGAGAGGGAGGGTGGAGGGGTGTGGAGTGTATTCAGGGATGGAATGGGTGGGAATGATTTTATGCCTTTTCCTTTTTGGCTACCTCCCTTGTAAGGGGGAAAAAGCCTTGGTATATGTATGTATGTGTGTATATATATATATATATATATATATATATATATATATATATATGTGTGTGTGTGTGTGTGTGTGTGTGTGTGTGTGTGTGTGTATAGGCGTGTGTGTGTATGTGTGAGTGTGTGTGTGTTTGTGTGTATGCATGTATTATAATATATATATATATATATATATATATATATATATATATATATATATATACTTACGCACACGAACAAGTATACACTCACGCGAAAATGTGGTAATGCAGATCCAGGAATGATTGCAGTGCCTACAGAGCATTTAGGAAATTCAGATGAAACCAGATACCATTTGGGTTGATTTTTTGAAAAAAAAAAAAAGACAATGCATGATGAGAAGCCGAGGCACATTAACCATCAATTAACTGATTAGGACAAATGCTGCGAAGGCGTACATTCCCATTCATCTTTTTCCTGTCCCGTGGATCACCTTTGTCGAGCTCCCGGGCAGGCTTCAGATCCATATCTGACGTCCCCAGGTAGCAGGGTCACCGTCTAAGAGGCGAACCTTATGGATGAATTTCGTCATCTGGCGTTCGGTGATGAGCCAAGTTATTTGTATCATTGGCCTAAGTTCGTTATGAATTTATATTGAATATATAATTTTTGTAAATGTAGTTTATCACAGTTTTATGTTATTTCTAAATATGATTGTGTTTCTGGAAGACGGATGGTAGATATAGATTTGTCTTTTTGATTAATTCCCGGCAAATTTGAATGATCCGACGAAATCTCCCCAATACGCGCGCGCGCTCGCACACACACACATACACACACACACACACACACACACACACACACACACACACACACACACACACACACACACACACACACACACACACACACACACACACACACACACACACACACACACACACACACACACACACACACACACACACACCTACCCAGAGATCGGCAAATAATGAGCTCTGAGCTCACTGCCGTAGGATGGTGTCTGGCTGTCTCGACAGAGACTGCAGCAGATCCGAGGTGAATACACACACACACACACACATTCACGTACGCACACACACACACGTGCACACACATACACACACACATACACACAAACACGTAAAATGTTGCGTGTATCTTTACAATCTGGGGATTGTTAAGTGCTTGGTAAAGTAATTCCCTGACTTGTTTTTGTATTTTCAATAATTGAGTTAGGGTGGGTACACCATCGGTAATTCTCCCCCTTCCCATCTCCTTATGCACAGTACAAACAGGAGGAAGAAACTGACTTAAGGAAATTGGCCAGGAAGGAACGAGGAAAGGCAAACACTTGAGCCTAGGGTCCCTTCTCTTCTTCATAAAGCTTTCACCCTTTCGTCGATATTCATGACTTTTGCGTTGGTCCAGGATGCCGTTAGGTGATTTCATTCAGTCGAGTTTAGACACCCCCCCCCCTTCGTAGCCCAAGGATTACCATAAGCACAAACTGAGACGCAGGCGGCACAGGCGACGCAGCACAGAGGAAAGGCAGACTTCCTGTTGTTGAATTGAAGTATTGTTTGAAATTCTCTCTCACTTGAAATATATTTAATGTACTACCTCAGTGTTTCAAGTTAGAGGGAAGTTCAAACTGTACTTCAAATCAGCAACAGGAAGTCTGCCTTTGCTCTGTGCTGCGTCGCCTGTGCCGCCTGCATCTCATTTTGCGTTTAGGCTTAACCTCTGGAGTTCGATGATGAAGGGCAGACGATTTGAGGGCAAAACTTGGTATAGAAGGGATCTGAAGGGGCCTCAATCCATTGACCGAGACCCCTTCAGCCCACAGTTGCCCCTTCCCTCCCCCTTCCCGCCTCCTCAGTTAAGTAAAAACGTCTGTGTTTAGTCAGAACATAGTCAGTTAACTGCGTCAGGGTACTTGAAGTCTCAGCATTTATTCACAGTATTTCTTCCTCTTCTTGCCTCTCTCTTTCTCTCTCTCTCTCTCCTTCCCTCTCTCTCTCTCTCTCTCTCTCTCTCTCTCTCTCTCTCTCTCTCTCTCTCTCTCTCTCTCTCTCTCTCTCTCTCTCTCTCTCTCTCTCTCTCTCTCTCTCTCTCTCTCTCTCTCTCTCTCTCTCTCTCTCTCTCTCTCTCTCTCTCTCTCTCTCTCTCTCTCTCTCTCCCTCTCTTTTTTCTATATTTATAAGAAAACATACACTCATTCCTCAACCTCTCTTTCTCTTATTCTTACTATATACTCCAGTGTTTGCTTATGTAATAGTGAATATATCAAGCCCACTCGTTTTACCCCAGGCTTGATTAGTAAGTCAAAGTGTATATATAGGCGATCTTAAAACACCCGCCACTGTTCTTGAATTAAGTCTCAGTCATTCTAATTAAGTCGCCGGTGACGTCGATCTCTCCTGGCATCGTCTTCATTGTACCCAAACCCAGTTTGTCTTCGGCTTTTGGTCTGGAGTTTACTCCGAAATGGTCGAGCCGATTGGTAAAGTCATCGAATTGTGCTTATGACTACCAATCAGGATTTTTTTTTATAAGGGTTACTGAAACAGTTATGGATTACTGTATTGATGATCTTATTTATAAACTGTATATATATATCTATATATATATATATATATATACAATATATATATGTATATATATGTATATATATATATATGTATATATATACAATATATATATATATATACATATACATATACATATATATGTATACATGTGTGCATATATATATATATATATATATATATATATATATATATATATATATACATATATATATATATATATATATATATATATATCCATACATGTACGTATGTATTATGTATGTATAATAAGGATGATGTTAGCTTATGATTATTTTCGGCTGTACTGTGGGCCACATTACCGTAGACTGACCTACAAACACCTACAGCACAGCCCTTTTTATGTGACCAACTGAAAAACATCTAAGATCTTAAAAACATATATGAATCAAAGAATTGAAAAAGCAGTTGTGGAAACAGGCAGAGAGATATTATTCTCGTATATTCGAAACCTATATACATTATATACACATGTATATGTATATCCATGTATCTGTACACACATACACACACACACACATGCACACACACACATACATACATATATATATATATATGTATATATATGTATATATATATATATGTATATATATATATATATATATATATATGTGTGTGTGTGTGTGTGTGTGTGTGTGTGTGTGTGTGTGTGTGTGTGCATTTATCCATGCTCCTTAGGCACATTCATGTTTTAAGATTAACAAATTTGTGATTTTGTTTGCTTAGAGAGAGGAAGGGGATGTTGACCCCTCAAGTTCCTGAATCGACTTGATGATTGTTCCGTCTGCCGCCAGATGATTTGAATCAACTGATGGGGGGAAACCCCGGGAAGCCAAAAGGTCGACGCCTTCTTCCACCGAGGGGAACCACGCGGCTGAATAAAATGTCTTTGCGTTATTAAGTACAACGTGTCGATAAACTCTGGACACATAAGCGTTCCCTCAGGTGTTTCGTATCTTCTAACCATACAATTTTGTCTCCTTTACCTTTACCATTCCCCAGAAAAAGAAGTCAATGGGGTAACAAGGAAGCCATTCCACATGTCCAAGATAGTTATAAATAGTGATATTTCCTGTGAGTCCAGACTTTAATGCCACCCTGTATGAAATAATCTTTGGTAATTAAGGGGTTAAGGAAGGAAGAAAGAGAGAGAGAGAGAGAAGGCAGAAGAGACACTTGACATCATGACCTTGTATCGCAAACAAGGATGGATTGATCAAATTCTTAGAAACTACTTCATTTTTTGTGACATTTAAAGACAAGGTCGGGATTCAGCGATATTCTTTAGTTTTCCTATTCAGAGGTGGACGGGAGGAGGGGCGGTAGGAGGAGGTATTTCGTGTATTTTTGTCAACAGTACATATAAAAAAAATCTATATATATATATATATATATATATATATATATATATATATATGTGTGTATATATATATATATATGTATACATAAATATATACACATATATATGCACATATATATATATGTATATATATATATATATATATATATATATGTATATATATATATAAAACCAGACAGAAACTTTTGAGCGGAAAGATATTTCATAAGCTTCCTATTAAAAACTGAATTGAGGTATTTATGTAAACAGGAAACAGGAAATTAATGTTATTTGAGAGCTGAGAGCGGTCACCTTTCTTTTGGAATAGATTGAATGTACAGTAGGCATATTTCCAACATTAAGGGTAGAGGCAAGTTGACAGAGACAGAACAGTTTATCTAAGCAGGGAGTTAGCACGGAAGCACAGTTTTTAATCTATTGATTATAGGCAATACTCCATCCGTATGGTAAGCCTGTTTTGAAATTGCGGCTAGATCCGTATAAAAAAGAATAATGATGATAATAGCAATAATGGTTATAATAATGATAATGATGATAATGATAATAATAACAATAAACATAATAGTAATGATAATTATGATAATAATACTAACGCATATGCCAATGGCTATTTCCCCCTTACAAGGGAGTTATAAAAAAAAAAAAAAAAACATAAATTCCACTCCCACCAATTCTATCCCCACATATTCCACTCCCATTCACCCCCCTCCCTCCCTCTTATATTAGCTCCTCCTGGATGACGGGTTATCCCTGTATCTCGCCCACTGCCCTGGGTCAGAAGGAATGTAGCA
Organism: Oratosquilla oratoria; assembly: GCF_046742065.1. NCBI lineage: Eukaryota > Metazoa > Arthropoda > Malacostraca > Stomatopoda > Squillidae > Oratosquilla > Oratosquilla oratoria. Next base: position 9,023,063 of record NC_134798.1, read on the forward strand.
AGACACAGCACATCCACAGCAAGGCCACTTCATTTAATCGGTGACCTCCCTCCTTTCCGTCCCCTCATGCAGAAAAAGAAAAGAAGGGGAGAAATCCCTTCGGGCTGCGTCAAAATATCATTCACACATACTCCCTCACCCCCATCCCCCACCCACTCCCCTTCATGCATCATAGCATTATCCATACACAATCATTCTCCATTCACCCCTATATTCTGTCTTCTCTCTAAACAGACATTCGCTTCTTTCCCAATGCCCCTTTTACCACATCCATCAATCTCATCCTTGGTCACCACTTCATGTTCACTCCTTCCACCTCTGCCTTCCACACCTCTTTTACTAATCTTTTTTCATTCATTCTTTCCATGTATCCAAACCATCCCAATGCTCTTTCATCGACCCTATCTCCCAACTTCCTTTCCACCCCCGATTCCTCTTCACCTCCTCATTTCTCACTCTGTCCAACCCAGTAACCCCTATCATACTTCTCAAACATATTCAAACTCCTCTCTTTCTTATGTTTCATGTTTCTGACCCACACAGTGTTGTCGGCACAATCAATCCTTCATACAATCACTTCCTAGCATACATTCCAAAATGTCTATTTCTCATTACACTTCTTAACCCCCAAGTCATTTACTTGCTTCTCTCAATCTATATTCTACATCCATTTTCACCCCCCCCTTTCCTGCCTTATTCACACCCAAGTTTCTAAAACTATCCAATTCCTCCAGTCTTTCTCCTTTAATACTCAACTCCAATTTGCTGCCACATTCTCCCCTAGTACGTCTCATCACTTTACTTTTATCTAAATTTATCTTCAACTTCCTTCTCTCACACACCTTCCCAAACTCTGTCACTAACTTCCTTAATCCCTCCTCTGATCCTGCTACAAGCGCAGTGTCATCAGTAAACAACAACTGGCTTACCTCCTACTTTTCTCCATTTTCTTTAAAAATCTCCAATCCCCGACCCATTACCCTTGTCTTTACGTCTCGCACCACCCTATCCATGTACAAATTGAACAGGCAAGGCGGCATAACACATCCATGGCGACGTCCCACCTTTACCTCAAACCACTCACTTTCTCCATTTCTGATTCTAACACAAGCTCTACTACTTTCGTAAAAACTCTTGACTGCTCTTAAAAGTTTTCCTCCTACCCCATATATATGTAATACCTCCCAGAGTGCCTTCCTTTCTACCCTGTCATAAGCTTTTTCCAAATCCATAACGGCCCAAAAAATCCTTACCTTTTCCTAAAGTTTTCTCACATATCTGCCTTACCACAAAAATTTGATCCACGTAACCCCTACCTGTCCTAGACCCAAACTGTTCCTCACCAATTACTCCCTCTGTTTCTCTCCTAATCCTCTCAATCAAAACCCTCCCATAAATCTTCCCAACTACACTCAACAAACTGATCCCTCTGAAACTACTACACTCGCACTTTTCCCTTTATCCCCTTGTAAAGTGGAACTATACATGCACTCCTCCAGTCTTCCGGCACTCTACCCTCTTTTAAACAAACATTAAACAAACTAGCCAGCCAGCCCACCATCACTGTATTTCCCTTTTTTAGACACTCCGCATTACACCCATCCACCCCAGGTGCCTTACCTGCTCTCATTATTTTAACAACCGCTTTCACTTCATCTTTCCTTATTTCTCCTCCATTTCTTTACTCATTATTTTTATTTTCTTAATGCTTCCCACTGCAACTATCGCTATCCTTCTTCACATTGAGCAACTCCTTAAATTACTCTGACCATCTTCCTCTTACTGAAGTTTCTTCCATTACCATCTCTCCATATGCACCTTTTACCTTTTCATCTCTACTTGATGTGCCTCCTCTTCCTCTCTTAATTTCTTTCTAAACACCTTTTTATTACTTTCAAATTTTTTTGTCATACTCTTACCCCATTTCACATCTGCTCTCCTCTTTGCCTCTTTTATCTTATGTTTTACTTCTTTTCTCTTTCCTTTGTACCTCTCATATGATTCCATCGTCCTGTTCTATAACAAATCTGTGAATACTTGCTTCTCTTCTACAATCTTCTTCGCTTCCTCATTCCACCATTCACTATCCTTCCTTCTATTTCCTTTTGTCTTTCTTGTTCTACATACCAACTTTGCACACTTTGTGACTCCCTCCTTGAACCATCCCCATTCCTCCACTCCTAGTTCTATTCTATCCTTCACTCCCTCCCACTCCTCTCTCAGCCTCTTCTTGTACTCCTTCTCCTTTTGTTCCTCATTAAAACAGTTTATTCTAAGCACCCCCCTACCTTCTGCCCTTTTCCTCTTTCTCCATTTATTCTGCACTCTCAACTTACCTTCCACTAAAAAATTATCTGCTACTCCTCCACTCTCTCCCCTTAGAACATGTACATCCTTAACTCTTCCTACTATTCTCATGGTAACTACTATCTAGTCCGTTAATGCCCTGTCTACCACCCTAACATCCACCATCCTCTCCCATGTGTACTTATGCTTGACTTTCTTCTTAATCCTTATATTCGCTATCATCAATTCTCTTTCTAGACATATCTCCACCATCAACTTTCCACAACGATTTTTTCCTGGAAATCCACATTTCCCAACCACTCCGTCTAATGATTCATTTCCTACCCCACAATTAAGGTCTCCCAGCACCACTACATTCACATTTCTCCCTAAATCCTCTATGCACTCATTTATATATCCAAAAAGCCTCCCTTTCCTCTACGTTCTTTTCACCTCCAGGCCCGTATGCACCTACAAATGCCCACATATCCCTTCTCAGTTTCACTTTCATCTTCATTAACCTTGAAAAAACCTCCTTCCACTCCACCACACGTTTATCTATCTATTCGTTTACTAGTATAGCCACCCCTTCTCTCCCTCGTCATCTCTTCACTCCTGACACCCTGCCAACTACACTCCCTAACTCAAACTCGCCACTCCCTTTCAACTTAGTTTCACTCAGTGCCAGCACATCCATCTTTCTTCTTACAAACATACTGCCTATCTCTTCCCTTTTATTCTCATCTGTATCACATTCACACATATTAAAAGACCCAAACCTTAGGGTACTGGTTGGAAAACTCCTAGACCCAATCCTTATGGTCCTGGTCGGAAAACTCCTCCCAGACCCTCAATTAGAAACACTTGGTGGCAGTATTATTCTCCCCCACCACAGGGTTAGGTGAAAAAAAAGTAAATGAATATTCAGAGAGGTGGTACAGGACAGTATCAAGAGTGTGGGGGGACAGCATAACGGATGGACACTCGTAGTATAACAAAGTATCATCCTTTCTCTATGAATAGAGATTTCCTCTATCACAGACAAAATGATGTGTGTCTCTGGTCCGTAGGAGCGCCCCATATAGACCCTAAAGTAGCAGCTGCATGCTACTGAGCACCTTTTAACCCCACAATAACGTGCTGTCAATACCCCAGACGGGGTAATAATGATAATAATAATTATAATGATAATAATAATTATAGTAATAAAATTTAGGAAAAGCACCATGTGGGGACGAAGTGTGTTGACACAGGGTTTCGCTCGTTACAGCTTTATCAAGTACTTTATCATGTACTTGATAAAGTTCCAACGAGCTTGTTGACAGTTGCCTCTCTCTTAAAAAAGAAAAAAAAATCCTTGGCAAGAATCCGAAGGAAGGCATGAGTAAATCAGAGTAGCAGGAGATCGTCAAAATAGTTTTCAGTGAGAGTTTCAACAGAGTTCAGTTTTTTCTGTTTTCAGAAAACGAGACGCAGCAACGATTTTCTAGCCACGAAACTACAGACTATATATATATACATATATATATATATATATCTATATATATATATATATACATATATATACATATATATATTTTTTTCTTCTTTCTTTTTTTAATAAGACAGTCATTCCAAGTAGAGATGCAGTGATATTAGAATTTTAATTTAGCGGTATCTCTCTCTATCTATATATCTATTTGTCTATTTATTTATACTTTATCATTCTGACTACCGTCGGGCGATCTTATTCAGTTGAAGGGAAGTTCTTGCTTCGGTGTTGTGGTTATCCCATCATAGGCTAAACCAGTGACAGGTGACCACCGTCACATATTCTATTTTGACAAGCGACAGACTAGCTTCTTTGATGTCTTAGGTCTATTCCCAAGGTTCCATGTTTTGTATTATATATGAGGACTATATACTGCAAACAAAACCAAGTCCATGACAGATGCACCCTTCACAAGAACAGCCGTGACCCTAATGACGCCAAGTCATAGACAGGAAAAAAATGGCGAGGGAAAAAATGGTGACTTTAACAAATTTTATTTTAATAATGGGCATCCGATATTATCCAGGATAAGGGTGACTCACTGAGAGCCTGTACTGGAAAACTGTTCACGAACTTTGGAATGCAAATGAACTGTCCGTTTTAAGTCAATTTGATGTGTTCACTTCCTCATCGTCACAAGTGCGCTTCAGTTACTCATTGGTCGATGCTAAAAACGCAAGATCCACCTGGGAAACAAGTGTGCTTGATAGGTGTGTGTGTGTGTGTGTGTGTGTGTGTGTGTGTTCATGTATGTGTGTGTGTATGTCATTCTGGTTGTACAAATACAAGTGTGCTTGACAGGTGTGTGTGTGTATGTGTGCGTGTATGTGTGTGTTCATGTATGTGTGTGTATATATGTTGTTCTGCTTGTACAAGTATAAGTGTGGTTGACAGGTATGTGTGTGTGAGTATGTGTGCGTGTGTGTGTATGTTCATGTATGTGTATGTATGCTGTTCTGCTTGTACAAATACAAGTATACTCGACAGGTATGTGCATGTGTAAGTATGTGTGCGTATATGTATGTTGCTCTGCATGTACAAATACAAGTATGCTTGACAGGTGTGTTTGTGTGTATGTGTATGTGTGCGCGCGTGTGTGTTTGTGTGCGTATGTTCATGTATGTGTGTGTGCATGTATGTTGTTCTGCCTGTATAAATACAAGTGTGCTTGACAGGTATATAGAGTGTATGTGTGCAAAAAATGTATGTTGCTGTGCTTGTACAAATAGAAATGTGTTTGTGTGTATGTGTGTGTGCGCGCGCGCGTGTGTGTATGTGTGTGCGTCACTCTGCTAATAAGAATACAAGTCTAAAGAGACGAAAGACCTCTATGGATCCATCTATTTTATTCACTTATCTATTTATTTATATATCATTATTTTTAAGAGACCAATCCACGGGAGTCTCTCCGTCTCTACTCTTCTCCCGGTTTTCCAAGAAAGATGATTCTCTCTCCTGACTTTCTCGCTCTCTCTCGCTCTCTCTCTCTCTCAAAAAAAAAAAAAAAAAAAAAAAAAAGCGCCCTGACCCTCACTCTCCTAATCAGACTGAATGTCAGGCATCACTGGTCTTTGGGCCTCCGCTGACGGTCGCCAGCGGACTTAGCTGATGAGTTCCCTTAGAAGGAGGCGGAGGGGGTGGGATTAGATATTTTCTAAAGGAAGTAAGCAACTCGTGAGTTTGTGTACTACACGGGATTAAAGTGAAAATTAAAGTCAAAATTAAAGTCAAAATTAAAGTAAAATAATCTAGGAGTAAATTCCGAATGTATTTTTTTTCACATTATGCAGATTTTTGTTGGGTTAGGTTGCCTTAGTTGGCTTTATGTGTTGTGATGGAATGGTTAAATTTCCCACGGAATCATTAGACCAGTCATTGTTAAATTTTTGAGATGTTGATGGATTTTTTTTTTCTTTATTAATTTTCATGTTTCATTCTACACATTCTTAACCTGTGCCCGGCGTGTGTTCCATCTTCTTTTCTCTTGGTTTTTACATGACCCTTTTGTCACGGTGATGCACTATACAGGTTTTATCTTTATTTCCTTTAGTTATTCATTTATCTATAGATCTATTTATGTGTTTATCTATCTGTTTATTTAGTTATATAATTATTTATCTAGCTATTTATTTACTTATTGATTAATTAGGATTTATTAGTTTATTCACTCACTGATCTATTTGTTTGATCTCGTTTTCTATTTCTATTCTTTATCATGTGAAAATTGCATTCAACTTATAGATTAGGGCCGTAGAATAGGGATTAGGGTTATTTCGGTCGACCCTTTCGCTGCGTAGGGGGGGAGGGGGTGGGGGTGTTCCCTTAGGAGAATAAAATCGCCAGGCGGTAGCCAGAATAGATCTATATTTTCTTCAAGAAGAGGAACAGGCTGAGTGACGGTACTTAAACAAGTTTTCATTGAATATATTCATAATTTTCCTTAGGGACTAAGAGAGGGTACCCGCAACTGGTGGGCCTCCGAGGAGGACGTCACAGAGAATCATCTCCGCCCCCCCCTGTTGCCCGTCTTCCAAAACACATCAACACACTCATTTCCATCTGGAGGTGCAGCCCTGAGGGGATGACACTCGGTCTTTGTATTGCGCCCAGGATATCTCTCTCTCTCTCTCTACATATATATATATATATATATATATATATCCTACTCGTATGTGTGTGTATGTGTGTGTGTGTGTGTGTGTGTGTGTGTGTGTGTGTGTGTGTGTGTGTGTGTGTGTGCGCGCGTGTGTGTGCGCGTATGTGTGTATCGGGCGTAGAGCGTGTCATCCTGTCGAGGGAAAGAAAGGCCAGTTTGGGTTTCTGCCCTGTAGCACCGTTGCGGTCACTTGCTTCTGACCCACGGTTATATCGGAGTTATGCAAGTATACCTTTGGTTGTCGAATACTCTAATACATTTCTACATACAACATTTCCATATTAATTAAAGTGATATTCGATTTGTGAGCTTTTAGTAATGGATTTAGATAGGATAAATTTAAATTTAAAAATGAAATAGGCAAGAACCTGTTTACCAATAGAGTGGTTAACGAATGGAATAGACTAACCATGAAGTGAGCGCTGAAACTATTGGTTGTTTTAATAGAGGGTTAAATAACTTTATTGATAGGGATGGTAGGTGGTAATAGACATGGAACTGCCTAGTGTAGGCCTTATGGTCTCTTGCAGTCTCCTTCATTCTTATAATCTTATGTTCTTATTCGTGAAAGAACGAAAAAATATACTTGTGTACTTCTGATGTGTTCTGGGTCTGTTTCGATTGTACTTAAGTCTAGCTGAATAAATTCGCGTGACAAAAATGTTTTCTTAATAAACACATTAACTAAAAAATATGTTCATTTTTCGAGATTTAATAATTATCAATCATCTATTGAGTTTTGTTCAAACTCAACGAAAATCGGTGACAACCAGTTGCCTTGACTATCCGAACCAACAGGGCAAAGGTGACTGCTTCGGCCGTAGCAAGACGCCTTCTAGCAGACACTTACCTTTTAGTTTAGTATTACCAGAAAGAGGATCTCGGCTGGCCGAGTGGGTTAGAGCGTCGCTACTTGCGGTGGAGGTCGAAGTGACGGCATTTCAAACCCTACCGCCAGCCAGTTGGACCAAGGACATGGGTCATTAAATTCCACGCTACAAAGTCCTCTGTAAGGGGCACCGTCGTAGCCTTCTGTTAGGGTAAAGTTCGCGACGTTAAAACGAATCATTAACAGAGAGAAAATACGTACGTTCTCTTGGTATGGACACAGGTAATGAAACTCGCCAAGCCGACGTGCACACAACGACATGACGTCATAGATAATGTCGGGAGGTCCCCTTTTGTCTTCAACAGTTAGAACAATTCTACAATAAACAGTGTCCGATATTCTCATGCAGCATACCCGCGGCCCCAGGTCATCCGGCGACAGTCCCGTGGTGGGCACATAAGTCATTTAAGGAATTTTTTTTTACAGTTCCCTGTATTGTGTAAATATTGGGAAATCTGATATATGGTGTTCAAATAGAAAAATGGAAATAATCAACTTTATTTTGGTCTCTGCCCCATGATTTTATTCAGCTGAGGGGACCAACTCCGTCGGAGACCCGGTAAATATCTAATTTATTTGATTTATGTATTTTATTTTTTATCTTATTTTATCTTATTTATTTCTATCTTATTTACATTTAACTTGTTGAGCCTCATTTGTTGTGCAAATGAATGATAAACGTTATTTGGGTCTAGTTTAGAAGTGCGGTCCCAAGAGGTCCCATATATCTTGTCGGGACTACTTGGGACCTCACAATTATTACTCGCCCCTGGTGTTCAAGGGAGAAGAGGATGAATGGGAACGCAGCTCAGTGTCTCCTGGCGTAAGACCTTCATCCCCTTGGCGAATTTCGCCGGCGAACATTTCACTTGATTTGATTTCGCCGTTGTTATCGGGAAAAATTATATCAATATGATAACAGTGTTAGCATATGTTCTTAGTATATTATCTTTATCATTATTATTTCCGCCAGATTTTTTTAAGTTATGTAAGCAAATGTAAGTTTACTTCTTTCCGATTCACGTTCTTTTTATTGTTTCTTTTTATTCTATTTTATTTTATTTATCTATTTTTACCTTGCCGGATGTTTGCTATCACCAGGTGCTTCTGATTGTACATTACATTATACACCATTTTAATAGTTATATTCTAAATACTAAGCTGCAAGCGTTGAATCTTTTACACGTATAGTAATACCATCAAAGTTAAGTAAATCGTTCGTTATTTTTCTTTGTCTTTTCTCTCTCTCTCTCTCTCTCTCTCTCTCTCTCTCTCTCTCTCTCTCTCTCTCTCTCTCTCTCTCTCTCTCTCTCACACACACACACTCTCTCTCTCTCTCTCTCTCTCTCTCTCTCTCTCTCTCTCTCTCTCTCTCTCTCTCTCTCTCTCTCTCTCGCAGAAATGTGTTGTTGTCAAAACATACAAGTTCTCCGCCGCCTTCTCGTCTATTTTTAGATTTTCTTTGGATCCCGAAAAAAAAACATTATTCCTGCTGTCAGCGCACTAATAAGAATTCGTGTTCTGCATTTTTACAAACCCGCCAACCAAAGTTTGCAGAACTTCTTCAATATCTGCAATTGAGATCAAGGTTATGTGCAGAAAGTAAAATTGGTTATTACGTAACCATTCATCCTTGCTGTGTGTGTGTGTGTGTGTGTGTGTGTGTGTGTGTGTGTGTGTGTGTGTGTGTGTGTGTACATGTGTGTGTATCTATTTAATTGTGTTTACCTAATTATAGCATGCAAGAAAGGAGCAACGTTCGTTGGGTCCCGTCTCCTCTCCAATTTATCATAACTAGCATCAATTTCATGTATGATTCCAACTTGGTTTATATCCTTAATTTCCAATTATCATGTTGTGCATGTGTGTGCGTTTGCACTTGTGTTTACACATTTAAACGTCGTCTTGGAAGAGGCGGAAGGAACAACCCGAGGAGCAACAAAAGGCGGGAACCCGCGCCCTCCTGCGGGAGAGATGGAAACTCCTCCAGTTCGTGGAACTGGAGGTCTTCCAAGACGCAGAGCAAGACGGCATCCGGCAAGGAACAGAAGCTGTGTAGTCTGCCCGGAACAGGAGCGCGACTGATGCACCGGGGACAGGAACACTCGCAGGCGGTCGAGACCGTCGGCGGCCCAGCTGCGTGTAAACACGGCAGGAGGTGTTAGTGAAGTAAAAAGACGGTTTGGGGAGCCTTTTGAGGAATATCAATGGGAGGGAGGGCGCGTGGGGGGAAGAGGAGGATGAGAGAGGGAGGGAGGGGGCTCCTTTCGGAAGGGAGTAAGAGTGAGAGGTGGAGAGAGGGGAGAAGAGGGGATAATTAAAGAATGGGAAGAGAGAGCTTGCTGTGCCGGGGAGGAGGGAAGAGAGAGAGGGGGGGAAGTGAGAAGTGTGTAGGGGTTGGGGCTGGTGTAATGATTGAACAGGGAAGCGTGTATGTGCGTTTGGTTTATAAGGGATAACGGTATCTGAGGAAGCCACGGAAGAAGAAGACAATGTACTCGGAGCTCTGAAAGGAAAGAGATCTGGAGGGAGAAAAAGGAGTTGGTGAAGAATTAATGGAGGGAAGTGGAGGAATGGGAGTTGAAACGAATCTTTGGGGAGAGAAGGAGAGGGTAATAAAATGCTTGGAGAGGAGGTAGAGGAAGATACGGATGAGGTGAACGGGAAGAAGGAAGAGAGTGTTGGAGAGTTATGTGAGAGTGAGAGTCAAGTGGTGGAAGAAAACGAATTGGAGAGGCGAGAGAGAAGGATGAAGCAACAATGGAATAAAACAGGAACTAGTAGAACAGTTGAAGAGGATTTATTTGTGGTAACAGTAGTAGTAGTAGTAGTAGTAGTAGGAGTAGTAGAAGCTCGTCTGGCAGAGGTGATGACAAAAAAGCAACAACAACCGAAGGGCAGTATTGTGGCATGGATGAGATGTAGACTATATATCATTCATACTCTTAAGATCAGCTTTCCTATGTTTGAGATGTACCAGGTCACCCCCCCCCCAAATCAGCACATATACAGAACCTCGATTTTGAGCAGACAGTAGTTGAATATCAGATAAATGAACTATTGTATTAGGTTTAATTAGATTTAAGCCAAATAGAATATAAATGGGTTGTCGACCACAGTCATTGGCGGGAGAGGGGACAATGGACTGTGTGGAAGACATATCATGACTGCTTTTACCACGGTTCCACAAGGATGGAGGACGTGTTTATATTTAGAAAAGTAGTAGTAGAAGTAGTAGTAGTAGTAGCAGTATACGGATTTGTGCATATTTTTGCATGTGTGTGTATATATGTGTTTTTGTGAGTGTGCATACACGTTTTCGCTCCTGTGTGTGTGTGTACATGTGTGCGTGCGTGTATGTGAACACCCGTTTACGCAAGTGGATACAAATTTGTGTATATATATATATATATATATATATGCATACATGCGTGTGCGTGTATGTATGCAGATGTATACATGTGCACACCTGCATGTACAGGTACGTGCACAGGCACATGTCCTTTTTTGTCTACAATATTTATGTATTTTATTTTGTTTATTTATCTATTTATTTTGTTTATTTTTATTTTTTAACCAAGCGTATCTCAAGGCAGACCAACCAAACCGAACGAGATCACACTGAAGGAGGGGGAGGAGGTAACCAAGGGCGGCGGGCGGAATCGCTCACGCCGGGGAAGTGGGCGAGAATGGTGACGCGACCAAAGAGGAAGGAGGTAACACACCGTAGGGGGAAGGAGAAGGGGGCGGGAGGAAAGCGGAAGGAGGAGGAGGAGGACGAGGGAGGACAGAGGCAGAGAGAAAGAGAGATGACAAAGAAAAATGTAAGGGAGAGAGATAAAAAAAAGAACACACCTACGAACGAATCTTTGATTGGTGGAGGAACAGAAAGATTTTGAGATTTCTATTGGATGAAGGATGGGATGGGGAGGCGGAGGCGGTGGAGGAGGAGGTTGAGGAGGAGGAGGCGGTGGAGGGGCGTCCGGCAAGGGGAGGGGGTGGGGCCAGGAGGAGGCAGAGTGGAAGCAGCGCGCTTTTTACACCTTCGTTATGGTACGTTTGTTCGGTGCGATTGTTAGCCTGCAACAACCAATGCCTGTTGACGCGCATCATACCTGGCGACATATTCGGGTAAACACGTTGGTAGTTCGGTTAAAATCATTATCAGTCTCGCACTTTGCAGCTCGATGCAAAACAACCCCATTCAAAAACAAATAATAAGTGCTCTAGACAATCGTTTAACGATCATCATTGAGCCATGAACGATCATCGTTGACCGATAATCGCACCGAACAAAACTTAAGCCACTTAAGGATAGACGATGTTTAAGTGAGAGGGTGACCTTTGGCCTGAAGGAACTCTCGATCGATCGAGACCCCAGTCAGGCTGGAGTCTGTCTTCTGAACTCTTTAAAGTACGTCACCGAGCTGTGGGCTTTAACATCTCGTAGGAGGTGATGACGTCGTTGTTTTCTTTCTCTACAGGCCCAAGGAGGACCTCGAGTGCTCCTGCAGAAGAAGTCGCAAACCTGCACTTCTTCCTCCTCTTCCTCCTCGTCCTCTTCCTCCTCCGCTTCCTCCTCCTCCTCTTCCTCCTCCTCCTCTTCCTCCTCCTCCCCTTCCTCCTCGTCCTCTTCTTCCTCTTCCTCCTCCTCCTCTTCCTCCTTGTCCTCCTTCTCCTCTTTCTCCTCGTCCTCCTTCTACACTTCCTCCTCTTCCTCCTCATCCTCCTCATCCTCTTCCTCCTCCTCTTCTTCCTCCTTCTCCTCTTCCTCTTCTCCTCCTCTTCCTCCTCGCCCTTCTCCTCCTCTTCAGGAGGTAGCAACGAAGTAATAGTGTGAGTGGTGTGCACATCAGATCTTATTTTAGACAGACACACGAATCTCACTCATGAAATATATCAAAATTGTGCAAATATATATTTTACTACCGCTGCAGTAATACAGTTGTTTCCAAGAAAAAAATATTCGTAAGAGTACCTTAAATAAAGATTTATGAAATACTCAACAATAGAATATATACTTGGAGGTCTGATATTTCAAAGCGTACGCAATAGTACGACCGAATTTCAAAGTTCACCAACTGTTTTGCGTTCTCCTTATATGGTAATGGACGTCATCGTAAGAGGTTTCGATCTCCTAGGATATTTGAGTATCAGACTCTTTTCCAACAGTGCAAAAGTGCAATGATTAAGGATAACTCAGGATTGTCACCAAATTTATGGATCTGGATGTACACAACTCCTGGTGTGGGGTTGGGGGGTGTTCCTGCAACTGACGCCTGACATCATAATGACGTCATAGTTTACCACCGACAAACCCCAACCGTGACGTCATTAATTCTGCTATACCAGCTTATACAATTTACTTCTTTTCCGTGTCATTATGGATGCCAATCTGACCATCTTTTTAATATTCTAACTGGGCTTTGCCTCACATGAACAGAAGCGTCTTACAGCAACCAGAGCAAATAAACAGATCGTGAATTTCAGTACTAATCGAGATAGATTCAACTTTGGTTACGCTGATGATCCCCGTCCCGGTTTGGCTGAATAAAAGTATTTAACATATGGACATGAGAATGAAGGAGACTGCGAGAGACTATAAGGTCTACACTAGACAGATCTATGTCCATTACCACCTATCATCCCCATCCATAAGGTTATCCAACCTTCTCTTAACAACCAATAGTTTTAGCGCGCACTATATGGTTACTAAGTTTGTTCCATTCGTTAACCACTGTTGGTAAACCAGTTCTTGCCTACTTCCTTTTTGAATATAAATTTGTCCATTTTCAATCTATTACCACGAGTCCTGTCCTGTTGTCTTAACATGATGACCTTGTCTGGCAGCCAGAACAATTAAACCAGATGTGGACAGTATCGAGAGAGTTTCCTCTACCGAATAGAATCTTCTGATGGGAGAGGAAACGGATGGATAAGTTGTGGGTAGAGGGAGAAAGAAGTTCGGATCTTAATGTTATAACGTTGCAACTTGTAACGCACTTCCTGGCTGCGGCCCCAGTAGCACCGTAACATTCTGATGACATTTAGCCACAGGAAGAAGAGGAGGAGGAGGAAGAGGAGGAGGGGGTGAGGAGGGGTGAGACGATGAAGAAGAAGAAGGGGGTAGGAGGGGGAATGATTCTGTCAGACTGAAAGAAAGGAAGAAAGGAGAGGAGAGAGAGACTACGAGGAAATGGAACTGAAGAAGAATTGGAAGGAGGAAAAGGAAGAGGAGAAGGAGGCGGCTGTGTTGTCCGTAAGGAGGAGGCATTGGAGTCCGTGGGAGAGGAAGAGGAAGAGGATTAGGGGGAGGGGAAGGAAGAGGGACCAATTCAGAGAAGAGACGTTAGAGACGCACTGGCGGGGGTGCTGCTAGGCAAGAGCAGTACTATTGGCGAAGTAAAAAAACATATAAAAAAAAAAATGGGATGCCCTTATTGGGGATTTTTAGAAGTAGCAGTTGCGTGCCTGGCCTTGGTTTAGGTAGTCTGCTTTTGTTATGAAAACTGTCATGAGCCCTAGTAGAGAAAATTCACATCTCACCATCGCACTCCCACAGTGGGAAGTGAATAACCTCTGGTTAAGCAAAACCCTGACAGTTACTGCAAGACGTTGGGTGTTTTAGGCCGATGTTAGGTTGCCTCCCCAACTAGTCAGGCCTGTCGGAAACCTTCGCGATATTGTATGCAGTGAGCCCCGAGAATCGAACTCACGACCACCTGCTCATGAGTTCGACACGGTATCCACTGGTCTACCACGCGGACCTTTAGAAGAGAACTCTTGTGAAAAGCAGCTGCTAAATATACAACAATGGAAGAAAAATGAGGAGGAACAGTAGAGGAACAGGTCAACAGTAAACAGAGGCTGCGCATGTTACGACGGCTGTTGAACATACAGTGGCGGGGAACAGTGCCTGGAAATGCAACAATTATAGGTTGAAGAGAGAATAGTTGAGAAACAGGACACCAGTAAGCATAATGGTTGGATATGATAAAACAGGAGAGTAAGTGATTTGTAAACAGGGAGAACAACAGAGGAAGAAGCAACAGATAGGAGGTAGAGAGAAGAGTCGAGAAACGAAGACAACTGTAAACGCCAACGGTAAGAGATGCAAACAGGAATGTAAAGAAGCTATCACACTGGGCTTTCACGGGCTTCACCAGTGCCGACAGTTGAGACTTCGTTTAAGTAAAACCGACTCCGGTTAAGAAAAAATATTTTTCAAATCTCCAAATATCAAATTATTTTTCCGTCACATATAGCAAACCTGAATGACGACCGAAGAGATTGTAAAATTATACAAATGTTAGACATACTGTCGAAATGTTCTTAGAGAAGTCTAGATTTGTGTAAGCAAAGTCATATTCTAGTTATTGAAATGGAGGTTAGAGGTAGGATGTGGAAGGAAAAATAGCGTAGTGTGATAACCCCTTAAAGAGGAGAGAACGATGATGAAGAGAAGGACTTCGAGAGTTGTGGAATTGGTGATATTAGTGCTGGTGTGATGACAGTGGTATTGTGGTGGTGGCATTGGTGAGTATGGTGATAATAGTGGTGATGTTAATGTAGGTGGTGGTGGAGGTAGTGGTGGTGGTGTAGTGATGGGGGATGGTAGTGGTGTTGGAGATAGTGGTGGTGTTGAAGATGACGGTGTTCGTGAGGAAGCAGATGTACTGCAGAAGAGTCATCGAGTAGGACATATCTTCTCTCGTATATACGTTTTCTATTTTATCTTTTATCTTTCATTTTCAAACAAATCTAGGTGAAAGAATAAAAGAGGCACGTGGTTTAATTAAACACTGTTGGTTTTAAAATCATTTTGACCTGATAACACCCCACAAACAATTGTTCCCCTTCTTTTCAGCGCTGCACTAATTACTATGGATCAGCAATACCCAAACAATCAAACCTCGAACGAACAGGTTTTAACCGTAACCGGGTTCTCAGTATGTATTGCATGCGTCCAGTTTTCATAATATGCATACACACACATACAGACACACACACACACACACACACACGGATCGACGGCGCAGTGATTCCGTTCGCAAAGGTTAATCCAGCGGTCTGAGTTCGATTCCCGCCTAGTGTTGAAATAGTTTCAATATCGCTACTACTGCGACCCGGCACTCCAACTCTTGTGGGCAAGAAGTGTGCGTGTGTGTACGTGTGTGTGTGTGTGTGTGTGTGTGTGTGTGTGTGTGGGTGGGTGGGTGGGTGTAAGGTCACAGCGTTACCCTTAGATCGGGCATATATGAGCTCTGAGATCTTATCCAGAAGGGAAATAGCGGTCATGAGTCCAACACGTGATCCAAGACCATAGTAAACCACACATTCACACACGCTCGTACACATGAATACACATACACACGCACACACATACACACGAGCATCCCCCTCTCTCATCTGTAAAAGAAAAAGAAATAAAAAAAAATGCAGAACTCACTGATATTAGTAGAGTATATTTTTTCTCCTACTGGGTGAGAGGTTGGTGGGGGAGGGGGGCAGGATAAAGCTAAGTTATACTTTACAGAAAGAAAATGGATTTACGTTTTGCAAGAGCATTTTAGTTTATGAAAACTAAATCAATCCTGTGGTATCAATGAGAGGAAACCACACCTGTTGTTGAAATTGCTGAACCTTAGTATCGTCTGGAGTTTGATCATGGAAGCGAAATTTGCCAGCGAACTTTTCACCCGATTCTTTATGTCTTTATGTCAGGTGAAATTACAATAATACAATGGTGTACCACGATCGAAAAGAAAACTTATTTATATAAATTATTTGTATATACGTGATTCCACACTCAAGAAAACAATTTGATTTTATGACAACTTATAAAAAGAATATTTATTATTATTCGAATAGAGGTATTCAAATGGGTCATGGGCTTTAAACAAGGGTGATGCAGACAAGGTCATCATATTAAGACAGCAGTGCAGGACTCATAGTAATGAGTTTAAATTAGACAAATTTAGATTTAAGACGGAATTGGGCAAGACCTGGTTTAACATTAGAGAGGATGAGGATGATTGGTAGTAATGGACATGGAACTCCCTAGTGTAGACCTTATGGTCTCTTGTAGTCTCCTTTATTCTTATGTTCTTATCTTCCTAACAAATTTTCATACTTTCAAGAGGATTTTATTTCCCTAGATTTACAAAAAAGAATACAAAGAATTGAACGTTTCAATTATCTTCTGATCTCCCCACTTGATAATTATCATTTCATTCCCAATGCAGTATTCAAATATTTTATAAAAAGAAATTAAACTTTCCCCCACTTTTGGGGTCACTTTTGGTTATTAATAAACAGATTTAAAAATAGAACAAATGTTCTCGACTTTAGCACCTGTTGTGGTTCATGCAGAAGAGTAGTGTGTAGTGACAAAAGGATGCCACTCAGGGACCTTTTGGTAAGTAGTAAACCCGGATATAGATAAATACGTAAACAGATGAATAGATAAATAGATAAATAAAAGAATAAATAAGTAGATAAATAGATAAATAATGATTAAATGAATAAAACAAAACAAAAATAATCAATAGATGAAAATACCAAAATTATACAAAATATAGAGTAATTAGATCGATGAATAAATAAGTAAACTAATTAATTAATTGATTAATTAATGGATTCATAGATAAACCAATAAGTAAATCAATCTATACAAATAACAAAAGACCCTTGTCCCCTCTGTACTTATATTAATTTATTACACACACATTGGATAAGTTAATAATAGATTATATAAATGAAGTAGTTAATTGATTAATTAATTGATTCATAAATAGATAAATGAATAAATAGACCAATCAATCAATCAATACAAATAACAAAAGGCCCTTGTCCCCTCTATACCCTACATTAATTTATCATGCACACGCACATCGAATAAGTGAATGAATAAATAAATGAATCAATAGATTACATAAATGAATTGGTAGGTAAGTAGATAAAAAAGTTCTTCAGCAAATGGCTCAAGTGTTTAGAGGAGATGGATGAGATAGCCTCGAGGCAATCACAATACAAAGGAACGTAACACCCGGGACGGAAGGGGTTCAAACTCTGTGTTATATTATGTATTATATCGATCTCACATTGATGGTGCCGGACAAGAGAACCTGGCACAGTACTCCCCCCCCCCACCCCACCCCTGGATCGTGAGAACATTGCTGTCACCACGCGGTGGGATAGAAGTTTTCAAAACTTTCCTAACTTGGTTTAAGTCCTTTAAACTTCCTCTCTTTGTCCTTTTTTATCTTATTTCATTGTATTCTATTTATTTTTTTTATTCATTTATTTATCTATTCACTTATTAGCAACGAAAAACTCTGGACAAAAGAGTCCAGTGTAGATATCAAAATATTACGAGTGTCCAATTAGCCTCTTGAAAGCAAAGGTATGAAGCGTATGTGCCAGACAGGCGAAGACGCCACTGTCTCAAAAATATATTTTTTATGAGCGCCTCATTGGTCAAACTTTGGATAGCAATAACTCAAAAGATAGTATTGGCGTCTTCGCCTGTCTGGCATGGAGCGGCTCAGTTGAGGGGAGGTTACTGTCACGAAGGAGTTAACTGCATCACATTCTCCTCTCTGTCATCTCTTTACTCATTACACGAAGTTAAGCAAATAGTTTTATCCAGACGAGAGCAAAAGGGGAATATCTGTTGAGCAAGGAAGGGAGAAGACAAGAGATAGGGATGAATGGAGACTGTGTATGGGTGATACTGTAATACAAGGAAGGGAGGGATAGAGGGGGTTTATGTGTGAATGATATTTTGACGCAGCCCAAAGTGATTTCTTCCCGTCTTCTCTTTTTCTGCATGAGGGGACGGAGAGGGGGATAGGGGTCGCCGATTAAGTGAAGTGGCTTTGTTGTGGATGTACTGTGTCTTACTGCATTGCGTTTGACCCAGGGCAGTTGGAGGATGCCGGGATGACCCGTCGTCCATGACGAGCTGAGATGGGAGAGGTGGAAAAGGTGGTGAAGGGGGGTTAAATGGGTGGGAATAGGTACGTGGCTCTGACTTAGCAACCTCCCTTATAAAGGGGAAAAGCTCTTGGTGTATAGACATATATGTGTGTATATATATATATATATATATATATATATATATATATATATACGTGTATATATATATATATACATATATATATATATATATATATATATACATATATATATACATATATATATATGTCTATACATTTTATCGATAAATTACACACACACACACACACACACACATATATATATATATATATGTGTGTGTGTGTGTGTGTGTGTGTGTGTGTGTGTGTGTGTGTGTGTGTGTGTGTGTGTGTGTGTGTGTGTGTGTGTGTGTACATAAACAACTTCGACGATGGGATAAATAGTGATGTTAGTAAGATCGCGAATGACACTAAAATAGAACGCCTAATTAGGTCAGGAGACGACGCAGAGATTCTGCAGGATGATCTCAACAAATTGTTCACATCGTCGGTGAAATGGCAAATGACCTTCAATATCTCTAAGTGTAGTGTGTTAAACGTAGGGCTACACAACCCCGAAAATACTGAGTGCGAGAGAGACTTGGGAGTTCTAGTGAGTCCGGACCTTAAAACCAGGAAACAGTGCATTAGCGCCAGGAATAAAGCTAACAGAACATTAGGTTTCATTGCTAGGACGGTAACGAATAGAAGTACAGAGATAATTATCAAACTCTATCTAGCGATAGTTAGACCCATCCTTGACTATGCGGTACAGTTTTGGTCTCCGTCCTATAGAATGGACATCAATTCACTAGAATCAGTACAGAGAAGAATGACCAAAATGATACATAGACTCAGAAATTTACCTTACGAGGAGAGGCTTAGGCACCTTAACGTACACTCTCTGGAAAGACGCAGAGTGCCGGGTGATCTAATAGAGGTGTTCAAGTGGATCAAAGGCTTTAGCAAAGGTGATGCAAACAAGGCCATCATATTAAAACAACAAGGCAGGACTCGCAGTAATGGATTTCAACTGGACAAATTTAGATTTAAGAAGGAAATAGGCAAGATTTGGTTTACTAATAGGGTGGTCAACGAATGGAATAGACTTAGTAACCATGTAAACTATCAGTTGTTATATATATAAATATATATATATATATATATATATATATATATATATATATATATATATATATATATCTTTATTCAACCACAAACAACTTTTAATTCCATGCCATCGCAATCAAGACTGAAGAATCGCTCGATGGAGACATTTTGTTGGAAATTGAAACGTGGACGAGCCGAGGATTCGAACCCAGCTAACCCGTAACAAAGTTACAGTGACTTAAACCAATGCGCTATCAAGAGAGATATAAGTTGAGTACGATTTTCTTATATTTGTATGCTCGAATTACATACATCTACACGAAATATCGCGTTCAACCCACCTCCGCTATGATATTGCATTTAGCTAGTATGTGCACGTGGGATAGATTATACATCTACACTGAATGGTTCCCAGCGATCAATTGATATCTTTATTCAACCACAAACAACTTTTAATTCCATACCATCGCAATCGAGACTGAAGAATCGCTCGATGGAGACATTTTGTTGGAAATTGAAACGTGGACGAGCCGAGGATTCGAACCCAGCTAACCCGTAACAAAGTTACAGTGACTTAAACCAATGCGCTATCAAGAGAGATATAAGTTGAGTACGATTTTCTTATATTTGTATGCTCTATCCCACGTGCACATACTAGCTAAATGCAATATCATAGCGGAGGTGGGTTGAACGCGATATTTCGTGTAGATGTATGTAATTCGAGCATACAAATATAAGAAAATCGTACTCAACTTATATCTCTCTTGATAGCGCATTGGTTTAAGTCACTGTAACTTTGTTACGGGTTAGCTGGGTTCGAATCCTCGGCTCGTCCACGTTTCAATTTCCAACAAAATGTCTCCATCGAGCGATTCTTCAGTCTTGATTGCGATGGCATGGAATTAAAAGTTGTTTGTGGTTGAATAAAGATATCAATTGATCGCTGGGAACCATTCAGTGTAGATGTATATATATATATATATATATATGTGTGTGTGTGTGTGTGTGTGTGTGTGTGTAAACTATCAGAAACGGTTAGACAACTTTATGGATGAGGATGACAAGTGGTGATGGATATGGAGCTGCCTTGTGTGGGCCTTATGGTCTCTTGTAGTCTCCTTCATTCTTATGTTCTTATATATATATATATATATATATATGTATATATATTATATATATATATACAAATATATATATATATACATATATATATATATATTTATATATACACATATATATATACTGTATATATATGGCTACCTCCCGTGTAAGGGGGGAAAACCTTTGGTATATGTATATATATATATATATATATATATATATATATATATATACATACATATATATATATATATATATATATATATATATATATATATATATACATATGACGTAAGTGGGAGTAGGATACACAGGCGCCTTAGTCTGAGTTTATTCCTGTCTAATTTCGCAGGTGTGTTTTTCAAAGACGAAAAAGCATACAGTACATGCGAAACTAGTCAGAAATAAACTCAGACTAAGACTACTGTGTTTCCTACTCCGACTAATGTCAACCTGTCAGAATGTCTCTCTCTATCTCTCCCTCTCTCTCTCTCTCTATATATATATATATATGTTTGATTGAATACGACAGCATTCTGGAAGTTGTTGAATTTCTTTCTTGTATTTTCTATTTTTCTAATTATATTCTTCCCTTGAATAGGGTGGGCATAGACCAATTCATTATACTTCTCCATTTTATTGCACAACGTTTCGTCTTTAATAAGACATCTTCTGGTATTTCTGTTTTAAAGATACAATAGATATTTATGATACTAGTCTGAATTACATTGATTATTACACATTAACAATTTATATCATATCTTACAATTGCATTTACATTTTAAATTTGAATGAATAATAACACTAAAGATAATATTATTGATAATAATAATGATAATAATAATATTAAAAACTACTTCTTGCCTTAGGTGAAAAGGATGGCGAGTCGGCTACATAGTAAGCCGCGGTGACCTTCTCCTATGGAGGTGTGAGGAGATTAGCGGATTACCCGTGACCTCTGCCCTTTTAAATGGTTCAGAGACCTGATGAGGAGAGGGGGTGTGTGGAGGGGGTGGGGGAGGAGGAGGAGGAGGAGGGAGAGGAGAGGGTGAAGCTGAGGAGGAGGGGGTGGTAGAGGCGGAATGTTGCAATTTTTGGTTATACAATTTTTGGTTATACAAGGGGATATTAGATAATAGGTCGCATTGCAAATTGATGGAAGGGGCTTTTTCTCTAATGTATATAGATTCTAAGAGCTGGAGTTTTCTTGAATTATAATGGTGTCCAATGATTTTAGTATTTTTAGATATTAAATCCCTTGTGGTTACTATGTTGTGGCATTTCTTAAGGTGTTCTTTTATCGCCCCCGTTTGCTGATGGTATGTTAACCTTCTGCCTAAGGTACATTGTGTATGACCAATGTATCTCGCTGGAAGTGCAAAGTCTTCCTCTGGACAAGTGAATTCATAAATTACATTGGTTTTCTGTAATGCCTCAGGTTTGAACAGGTTATTTTCCATCACTAGTGAAGATGTTTTGGGATTCTTATAGTATATGATGACTTTTATTTCATCTTCCTTGTTTACGGGGTGGCAATTTTTCTTTATTATGTCTCTGACAGCTTTCTCATCTTTTTTTGTATGCTTCTGTATAAGTGTTGTGGTAAAATATGTTTATCTGGTGTTTTGCTTTGGATTTACTCTGAGTGTTGTCCTTGGAATAAAATCTATGAAGCATTTCTTTTGTCATGTTGTCAAAATCAGTATTAGAATAGCCATTATTAATGAGCATTTGTCTTATGTGTTTAAGTTCATTGTGTAGGGCTTTCCATGATGAGCATACTAGTAAGGCTCTTTTTATATATGCTCTGATGACACCTTTTTTATAATTTTCTGTGCATTCTCCGTTTCCATTCATGCATTTGTTTAAGTTGGTAGGCTTCCGGTATACATTCAAGGTATATTTATTGGGTTTGGAATCTACTAATATGTCTAGAAAGGGGAGAGTTCCATTCTTGTTCAATTCAACAGTAATAATGTAGCCGACTCGCCATCCTTTTCACCTAAGGCAAGAAGTAGTTTTTAATATTATTATTATCATTATTATTATCAATAATATTATCTTTAGTGTTATTATTCATTCAAATTTAAAATGTAAATGCAATTGTAAGATATGATATAAATTGTTAATGTGTAATAATCAATGTAATTCAGACTAGTATCATAAATATCTATTGTATCTTTAAAACAGAAATACCAGAAGATGTCTTATTAAAGACGAAACGTTGTGCAATAAAATGGAGAAGTATAATGAATTGGTCTATGCCCACCCTATTCAAGGGAAGAATATAATTAGAAAAATAGAAAATACAAGAAAGAAATTCAACAACTTCCAGAATGCTGTCGTATTCAATCAAACATGTTTAAAAGAGAACCTGCTCCCAAAATACACAAATATTAGACTCCACGGCCGAGCAGTACAGCGTAGCCGACTAACCTTAGATTTCAGGAAGAAAATGTTGGAGGAAGAAATAATTGAGAAGAAATCCAAGATTCCTGAATTACTAGAACAACTTGAAGACACCCAAAGGCGCTACGAAGACCTAGAACTAGACATCACCCTCAAACAGAAGACCCAATCTGCCCTAGATGACGTCATCACAACTCATCACCAAGTAGGTAGAACAAGAATTTTGAAAAAGTTATCAAGACTGTACGGTGGTACCCTAGCTATCCCTCAAAGTTCTCCCTCTTTCATCAATCTATCTAATGAAATTTTAACAGAAGACCAAATTGAATTTTTGAACTTGGGTATCAACTGCCACCTAAAACCTAAGTACAACCAAATTAACAAAAAAGTGGAAATAGCAGCCCTCTTCGAAGACATCTGCAAATTAGAGAAAGAAGGCAAAATCTCCGTCAACAAAGACCTCCAAGAACAACTTCAAAGTGAGAGCACAAAATCACGTCACCAACACAACACCACCCCACTACTCTCACCGCGCCTAAAAGAAGCAGCCAGACAACTCAGAGAAAACGAGAAAATTATCATCAGAAAAGCAGATAAGTCCTCATGTTATGTGATATTAGACAAAAGTGTGTATATTGAGAAGTGTAGAGATATTTTACAGGATCATTCAAAATTTAAATTAATTTCTCGTAACCCAACAGAAAATCTGAAAAAGAAATTAAATAACCTCATCACCGGGGTTAATGCAGAGATAGGGGGTACTAAATTTTGCAAACTAGTTGGAGATTTCCAACCAGGATATTTTTATGGTAACGTGAAAACCCACAAGGAGAATAACCCACTTAGGCCTATTATATCACAAATTTCCACTCCTTCTTACCAAGTTGCTAAAATCCTTCATAATATCATTTCTCCTTATATCCCCACTACCTACTCCCTCCGCTCAACCGAGGAATTCATCGACCTTTTAAATACCAACCAGACCAAAGGTCCCATCGCATCTTTAGACGCCCAAAATCTCTTTACTGAAATTCCCGTCACAAGAACTATCAATATCATATTAGACTATGTATACCATCACAGTGATCTCCCACCACCCAAAATCCCACACAACTTTATGAAAGCATTATTAGAAACTTGCACCACAGAGGTCCCATTCAGATGCCCAGAGGGAAAACTTTATATGCAAACGGACGGTGTATCCATGGGGTCACCACTAGGAGTCCTATTTGCCCAAGCATTTATGGCTGAAGTAGAACATAGGGTTTTCCAAAACAGAGATTTGACACCACA
>NC_134798.1:9057316-9062316 GCF_046742065.1 Oratosquilla oratoria
TTTCTTTATTCTATGTCTGTTGGTTTATTCATTTCTTCATTTATTTATTAATTAATTTATTTGTGTATCTAATGTTTCTCTTTATTTGCTTATATACCTAATAATTTACCTATTTATTCATTCATTCACTTATTTATCATTTAATTGTTGGT
This sequence comes from Oratosquilla oratoria, assembly GCF_046742065.1. Taxonomy (NCBI): domain Eukaryota; kingdom Metazoa; phylum Arthropoda; class Malacostraca; order Stomatopoda; family Squillidae; genus Oratosquilla; species Oratosquilla oratoria. The sequence goes on from NC_134798.1 coordinate 9,057,469, forward strand.
TGGTTATTTATTTCCTTAATTAGTTATTTATTTACCCTTACATATTTTATTCTGCCTCAGGGTGAGACCAGACGGTTTTGGTCAGTTGAAGGGCCTCCCCATGAGGCGAAGGGCGCTTCAGAAGGTCCCATTTTGGGGCCAGTGAAAGCCTTCGATGATTTTATTCAACCCAACGCTGCACATTTTTTTTTTTTTCTTCTTCTTCTTCTTCTTCTTCTTCTTCTTCTTTTTCTATTTATTTGTTTATTTATTTATTTATTTTATTTAGTTTTATTTATTTATTTATTTAGACGTCACTGGACTGAAAAGGATGTCCCCGCCTTAGCTGAATGAAATCGCCTGGCAGCAGCCAGAATAAAAGTATCAAGGACATACACTGTAGTGAAAGGGTTAAACTTGATCAACATTCGGTTTTGTTCGGTCAGCCCCGCGGCGCACTGCATATATTTTATTCTGGCTAGCGTCAGGTGATTTGATTCACATGAGAAATATGCAGTCACGAGCAAAAGTTATGATCCATCCCCCGAATTTTTCATTATACAAAATTCAAATTCTTTGCCTGACAATATATACATACATATATATGTACATATATATATATATATATATATATATATATATTATTTTTATCAAAGAAAATTACATATCAACTAAACACTACATAGGAAAATATATCACGTACTCGACACAAAAAAAAAAAATAATATACATATTGACGTTGAGAAAACTAGCGTGGGTCAAAACTTATGCTCGTGACTGTACCTCGTGATAAAGATACGTTTTGTTCGGCACTATTAATTAATTAAAAGCCTACCAGCCAATAGTGGGTGACGCGCATATTACCTGGCGTCATATTTGGGTAAACGCGTTTGTAGGTGCGGTTAAAATGATCAGCATCGTGCGTTGGAGCTCGAAAGAAAACAGTCCCATTCAAGAAACAAAGAACTAGTGTTCTAGGCAATGGTTTTACGATCATCATTGAGCCATGAACGATCATCGTTGAGCGATAATCGTACCTAACTAAACGTACCTTAAGTGGTCGAAATTTTCACACTCCCGCGTTCTCCTCAGGTGAATACAATAATTTGTTGTTAACCAGAATAAAAACATAAAATTCGTGACAATACAGAAATGGGTCAAGCTTTCAACATTTATATTATTTCCCCTAAACCACACGGCAATAGACATGATAGTCCTAACAGTCGAATAGAAACCCTAAGATTTGATCAAATTAGGATTTAATTCTTTTGGTTTCCTTGACTCAATAGTTTCCAAACTGGGGGTAAATTACCCCTTAGGAGTAATTTAACAATTTGTCGGGGGTAATGGAGGGATAACAAAAAAAAAAAGTTAAGAATTCTGAAAATCATGAAAACATTGCGGTACCTGGCATTAATGTTAACTTAGTATTAGAATGTAAAGTTATAAAGTTAGCCCATTATAATTGAGTATTAAAGTTAAATCGAATAACAGTGAACATCAAAAACTAGTATACAATATTAGAAAAGAAGACATATGTATCTATGTGTGCAAACGTTGCCAGGCTGGGACTTTCAACCACGAAGCCAAGAATTCCTCAACTTGCTTCAAACATGCAACTCCATCCATCCCACTGATATTCTCGACATATTTAGCAATAGTTACTAGATACGCACAATGTTCAAATACAATAGATAAATGAAAATGTCTGTAGTGTTTTGATATAGCCATATATATCAATGTTGACAGCATTTTGTGATAGGCATGTTAAATTGGGTAACAAGCTGAACAAGTTTGGGAACCACTGGCTTAACTGAATAATGTCACCTGGAAGGCTTCAGAACAACAGAAGTCATTAGAATCAGGAAATCTCCGATTTTCTAGAAAAAAACATTTCGGAATCTTTAGATTCCGATACCAGAAACATGTTTGTTCTGAAGTTTTGAGATTCTCAGTAGAGAGAATTATCTGTAGAGTGTATATATTATCTTCAACCCAGCAAGACTGGCTAGACCACAGATACTCAACCTACATATCATGTATCTTTTAAATAATGTGTAATGTTTAATAAGATATCTTAGCTCTTATGATAACACTGACACTCGTGCGCTCGCTGATATATATATATATATTTATATATATATATATATATATATATATATATATATATATGTATATGTGTGTGTGTGTGTGTATGTGTATGTGAGTGTATATACATATAATACACACATACATACACACACACACAACATATATATATATATATATATATATATATATATATATATATATATGTGTTTCTGTGTGTGTGTGTGTATGTGTGTGTGTGTGTGTGTGTGTGTGTGTGTATGTGTGTATGTATGTGTGTGTGTGTGTGTGTGTGTGTGTGTACTAATAAGAAACACTGGTAACTTGTGTTCAGTTATGCAAGACTGATCAGTGGTAAAGAGAAACTAAACAAAGCAAAGCGCTTTCGTATATTAGATCCGGTGCAAAGTATTTTGCATTGGAAGTAATATACGAAAACGCGTTGCTTCGTTTAGTTTCTCTTTCCTACTGGTCACTTCTCCATAATATATATATGTATATATATATATATATATATATATATATATATATATATATATATATATATATATATTACACGCAACACGCATATATATGTATATATATATATGTATATATATACATATATATATGTATATGTATATATATGTATATGTATATATATGTATATGTATATATATGTATATATATATACATATATATATATGTGTGTGTGTGTGTGTGTATGCGTGTGTGTGTGTGTATGTATATGTCTGTATGTATATGTGCATATATGTGTGTATATATATATATATATATATATATATATATATTTATATATATATATATATTCATATATATATATATTTATATATAGATATAGGTATACATAACTCAGGTCATTCGATATGCTCTTTCAGGGAGTGAGGTTTTATTATATATTTTTAGAGCAGCTGTTATTTTTCTCAAATAATTCTAAATGTATAATTCTAAGCAAACAACCATGTGTAGCTCAAATAATTCAACGTTGTATACACTGTTAGGAAGGGAGAAAGGAGAAGGGGGGAAGGGAGATGGGGAAACATGTGTTCAAGCCCAAGAATTAACACGCCGTAGATGAACAGAATAACAGAACACAAGAAACGTAGCAGAACAGTGTAATGGAAAGCAAGCTAGGATGGGGAACAAATACAAAGGAAGGTTGGAACAGAATATCTTACGAAGAGAGTCAGAATGCAGGACGAGGAGGAGGAGGAGGAGGAGGATGAGAGGAGAAAAGGAGACAGACAATGGAACGAGAGGGAAAGTACCTCACCCCAGTGGCGGTGAGGAGGCAGGAGGGGGAGGAGGAGGAGGCAAAGAGAGGTAGAGTCGAAGGCGAAGGGGACGTGTGGAATGTGTGTGGAGGGGAGAAGGAGGAGGAGGAGGAAGAGGAGGGGGTAATGGAGGAGGAAACAAACTAAACATGAGGAACGGGAACTGGGAAGATATGAGAAGTAGAGGATGAATGAGGAAGAAGGCAAATACGGAGGAAGAAAGGAAGAGGAGGAGAAGAGGAGAGTGATGCAAATTTTCAAACTTTGTTGTGGTTGGCACCAGGCGATTCTATTCAGCTTTGGTGAGACCTAATTCAGCTAAATAAATCGCCTGATACTAGCCAGAACAAAACCAGAGAGCCATGTTACTTTATTGCAGGAGGAAAGAGAGAGAGAGAAAGAGAGAAACACACGCACACACACACACACACACACACACACACACACACACACACACATACACACACAGACACACACAGATAAGACAAAGCATGATGAGCAGGGACTGGAAAGATGGGGACTAAAAAAGAGACAAGAGGAAGGGGAGGAGGAGGAGGAGGAGTAGGAGTCAGAGGTCAGAGATGGAGAAGGAGCCGGACATCAGAAGACAGAGGGAGGGAGGTAGAGGAGGGGCAAGAGGCCATGGGAGGAGATAAAGAAGAGGAGGATGACGATGGAGTGGATCCCAACACAGAAAATTTTGTCAGCGACTGCTTAACAAGCGAAGGAAGGCTTCTGAGCAATGTTGGTGCCCACTAGCCACCGAAACAAGATGAGGACAGGAGGAGAGTGGAGGGGAAGGAGAGGAGAGGGAAGAGGTGGAGGACGAGGAGGAGGGAGAATGGGAAGAAGGGAACTGAAGGATGGGAGGAAGAGGAGGAAAGAGAGAAGAGAGGAGGAAGAGAGAAGAAAGAGGGAGTTGAGGACGAACGAGAGGGGAAGCAGGAATGGAGGAAGAGAAGGAGGAGGAGGAGGAGGAGGTGGGAGTTGAGGAGGAGGGAGGGGGAAGGAGGGGAGGAGGGAGGGCTTGCCGGTCGCTGGTCTGCAACAGGTCCTTCGCCTCGCTCAGGCTGATCTCGTACTGTTCCTCCTCCTCCTCCACCTCCATCTCCTCCCCACTCTTCTTCACCTCCTTCTCTTCCATCTCCACCTCCTCCTCCTCCCCCTCCTCCTCCTCCATTTCCTCCCCACTTTTCTCTACCTCTTGCTCCTCCTCCTTCTCCTTCTCTTCCTCCTTCTCTTCCTCGTCCCCCTCACTCTTCTCCATCTCCTCTTGTATCTCCTCCTTCTCCTCCTCCTCCAATTCTCCTCCACCTCTCCCCTTTCTCTTTCTCCTCTTCTCCCTCTGCCACCTCCTCCTTCTCCTCTCCTTCTGCTTATCCATTCTTCCTTATTATCCGCCTTCCTGCTCCCATTTTCTTCTTCCTCATTTCCTCCTCTTCCTCCCCTTCTTCACTCTCCACCGTTTTTTGCACCTCTCCCCTTTTCCTTATTTTTCATTCTCTCC
>NC_134798.1:9069816-9072316 GCF_046742065.1 Oratosquilla oratoria
AAGCACAGGTAAATCACACAAAAACAAGCGCAACGTCATGACAGATGGCGGCTTAGTATATCATATAACAATGAATTACGGTGGATTACAGAGGCAGAGCTTGCCGACACAGAAATCTTTAGTGTGTTCGCTGACGACGCCCCCTTCGCGACAAGTCAACCAAGTGCCTAAAAAAAAATGTCAGGCACACTCGCGAGAGAGTCAAGTCGACGAGAGAAAAAAATATCGGATTAAAATCGACGGTTTTCGTTCGTGTGAAGACCTCTTAACACCCTCGTGTCAAATTATTCCTCACAGTTATTACCATGTCTGGATGATGCATGATAATTATTGCAAGGTTGTGTGTCAGTAGATGGTTTTCGATCTGCATTTACCATACCTGTTTAACGCGTTTTCCTACAGGTAAGGTGGATTATATCTCACTGTACATTTGACGTTATCGTACCATGCCAGGCAAGAAACCTCGCACAGTGTCACGATTACCGTGCCATGTTGCCAACTCGTGTTTATATAAATCTTAACCAGCGCCTGAGTCGGACCACGACACCTGCATGAACAGTTGTCACAAGTGCACGACTAAGGGACCAATAGTGACGTCATACAGATGAATGACAGATAAAATAGATTTTCTCTGTTCGTCAGCAGAAGACGTGTTGTTCCCCGTTTGGGAAACAGAGGAGGTGTTGTCCACCGTTTGGCAAACAGAGGAGGTATTGTCCCCCGTTTGGCAAACAGAGCAAACGCGAAATCCTATTAAGTCTTGTTTAGACTGCCACGAGGCCCCTCCCTCTTCCTGGTATCATTTCCACGTCATTACCACGTCATCTCACAGAAGTAGCTGCTCCCCTTTTCGTTATTATTCCTTGACCATTTCTACATCTTCACGGGCCCTTTCGGGAGTGCCACTGGGCAGGTGGCCCGCTGTCCCCCGCTATCAAAGCGTGCCATGGCACATGTATCGCTACGATCAGTCAGTCGTCCATGGCGCTTCTGCTTGGCCAGTGCAGATATACATTTACATATACATTAATATATACATATACATATACATATATGCATTTACATATACATATACATATGTGCATATGTACATACATATACATGACATACACATATCTATTTTTCCAACCACATTAATTTTCACTTTAATTCCATGCCATCACGGTCGAAACTGACAAGAAGTTCGATGGAAGCATATACGGAAACTGATACGTAGTCACACTAAGGACTCGAACCTAGCTGAGACGTAACAAGTGAACAGTGACTTAGACCATTGCGATATTAAAGTGAAAATTAATGTGATTGAAAGAATATATATAGATATATATCTATATATATATATATATATATATGTATATATACACATATATATATGCACTGAGGACCATTCAGTGTGTTTATAACACATATACATGTGTATACACATATACGTAAACACATGTATACTTATACACATACATATATATGCATATGAATGTACATTCTCGATCCACAGTTTCTGCCACAGGTGAGGAACAAAATCCCTTCTGGTTGGGAGCTGAGAGAGTTCTAAAGACAAACGCAGTTTGTAAACGCTGCCAACTGGAAACGCGGCATTTCCTTTCGAACTATGCTTGACAGATTAATTCATGAAGTTGAATTATCATGACTATGCGTAAGAATATTTTTGCTGTAGAATGTTATCATGACGTCAGTAAGGTTCATTACTCGGTGGCGGATACTCAAAACTCATTGTAACTTACAAGGTTGTGTGCGTGTATGTATGTGTGAGTGTATGTGTGTGTGTGTGTGTATGTGAATGTGTGTGTGCGTGTATGTGTATGTATGCGTGCGCGCGCGTGTGTGTGTGCACCATTTTACCTGTGTATGCGTATATGTAGATAGACGTTGCAAAGAGCATCAAAAAGATAAAAATAACAACAAATTTTGCTCTAAGGAGATTTCTTTATATTCCGATAATAATGATGTCCTAAGGAGCTTTTACATACAAAAATACTTTCCAACCTTAATTCATCCATTTCTCTTTTATAAAGGGAACACTTATTTTTCTGGTAAACAAGAATTTGAATTCATCAAGTTAATTAACAATTCTAGAAAAAATAAGTAAATAACACGTAAACATATGATTACAGATTTTTTTTTCGAATTTATTCAGATTATCATTGTCCCTTCAAGAAGAGTCTCTGGCAAACCCCCAAGGAGCCCTCGAGTTCCTGAGGAGCCCTGGCCCAGAAACACTGCTTTAGAGGACGCCTCCGAGTACGAAGAAAAAAATACTAATTCAATGTCAAGTGCTGATATATATATATATATATATATATATATATATATTTATATATATATATATTTTTTTTTTTTTTTTTTTTTTTTTTTTTTTTTTTTAAGAATCTAAGTCATAAATGAGTGGAAAACATTAAGTAAGAAAAAGAGATTAGGAGCCCCTCCAGTGAAAGGAACGTAGTGTTTGACTTTTGCCAGAGGTTGATGACTGGCTGGCGAT
>NC_134798.1:9074816-9099816 GCF_046742065.1 Oratosquilla oratoria
GAACAGTTAATGTAAATTATGTTCTCCGACAACTCTGCCTGGTTAGGATAAACAGACGTAGAATGAACATTTCCGAGCCAAGTGTTTACCTGTTCCTCCAAATGTGGAGCAAGGTCGTTGTCGCTATCGACAAATATGGCCGCGAACGTGCACGCAAGCACGTACATGCTTGCACGCTTACACACACACACACACGGGTGCGCACACACGTGCACATACACACATACATAAACACACGCACATAAACACACACACACACACACATACACACACGCAATGTAACCATATCTGTGATTTGTATTATTTCATAGGCAGTAACCAGAGCTTCTGCCCTTGGGGACAATATCGCACCTAGGAGGTCAAATGATGGAGGTAGCAAAGGAAGAGTTTTAATGAGGGTGACAGAACAGAGGGAGACCACAAGTTAGAATATAATTATCATTCTTTTCTGGGTGAAGATTAGTCTCCAATCACAACAATGTGTGGCTCTGCTCCATAGGGATGTCGTCACTAAGATAATGGGATCAATTATAGTATTCCCCCCCACCCCCGTACATGTGTTTGTGGTGGAGATTGTACAGTTGAGCGTTGATGGGGTGGACATTCTACAGTTGATCATGGTTCGTGATCCTTTTCTAATTGAGATTTTTCCTTTGCTGTGTGAGGACTCTTTGCCTGTAATTAGCTAGTTATAACTGGTTGAAACCAGTTTCAACTGGTTACGAGGTGAAGAGGATATTGGTATTCCTGAACACTTACTCTTCTCACTTATAGGTTATCGGAGTTGAGATTGTACAATGGAGTGTAGTTGGGGTGGAGATTCTACAGTTGATCAGTGTGTGCTGGGGAGTTCTACAATTGAGTGTAGTTCAGGTAGAGATTCTACCGTTGATCAGTGTGTAGTGGAGTATTCTACAATTAATTCAAATATTGAGTGTTGCCAATACAGATTCCAGTATGTACCGATTCTTCCCCAATCAACAGAATAAAATTGTCTGTTGCCAGCTGACCAGAAGTATTTACGGTGGTATTCTCAAAAAAAAACTTTCCTTATATAAATCCTTGGAAGGGAAAGATTTATATAAGGAAAGAATTTTTTAAGAATACCACCGTAAGAATCTTACGGTGGTATTCTTAAAAGAATTCTTTCCTTATATTAATCTTTCCCTTCCAAGGATTTATATAAGATTTATAGAGGGAAAGATTTTTTTAAGAATACCACTGTAAGAATCTTTCGGAGGTATTCTTAAAAAAATTCTTTCCTTATATAAATCTTTCCCTTCCAAGGATTTATATAAGATTTATATAAGGAAAGAAGTTTTTTAAGAATGCCACCGTAAGAACCTTACGGTGGTATTCTTTAAAAAAAAAAAAAAATCCTTATATAAAGCAATCTCTTCCAAGGATTTATATAAGATTTATAGCCTATAAGGAAAGAATTTTTTTAAGAATAACACCGCCCTTTCGCTTCGAAGTTTTCCCTTAGCCTGGCAGGAGCTAGAGTAAAAACAATCAGGTCATAAAGCGTAACCAGTTACGAAGTGGGCACCCCCTCACGGCTGAAGAAGTGTCCCTTCCGCAAAGGCGCAATCACTATTCTCCTCCATGGCAAGCTCCCAGGGAGACATCACATCCATCCCACCCTCTATGACGCAACCACAACCTTTTCGGTCTCATCCCTCCACCGGGTCATCTCTCTCGGATATGACCCCGTGAGCGGGGTCATCGTCTGCCATCAAGGGGTTAAAGTAACTTAATTTTCTTGTGCTTTATCATCTCGTCGGCAATTACCCATACTTACAGTCTGTTCAGACTCGTTTTACGAGCTCGTTACGACCTCCGCCCTTGGGCAGCGATCTCGTAAAGGCGAGAACTAGCCTTACCCCCCCCCCCCGCCCACCATGCACGGCGTCCCGGCCAAATGGAACCATACGTTCTTTCCACGAGTTAATATCCGCCACCTTTGCCCAGTGTGCTCAGTATAGGGTTCACTGCAGGACCAATGAGCTACCCCTAAGGGAACGATACAGCCTTTGTGCCTAACTATGTTGGTTCCGATTAGATTAGGTTAGGTTGTATGGATGGTGCCATGTGAATATAGGATGTCAAATATGTTGGAATGACTGTGGTTGTGAGTGAACTCAGACCACAGTATAATCAACTCGGCTATACTGATTTAGTGCTGCCAGCAATGAAGTGCTAAACTGGTCCACCGCACCTCCGATGTCTGTCGTTGCAGAGAGGGGATGGGAAACCCTGAAAGTGCGACTTGAACAATTGCCTAGCACCTCCAGGTGATCGAAACCAGGCCTTCAGTGTTCGAAGCCGAAATGCTACCTGTTGTTCCATGTATATATATATATATATATATATATATATATATATATATATATACATATATATATATATACACACACATATATATATGTATATATATACATATATATATATATATGTATATATATATATAAATATATATATTTATATATATATATATATATATCTATATGAGAGAAATTCGCTAGTAACAGCGACATCAATCCGATAATTTTTATGACAGTCGCCGATAGCAGTAGGTTCGAATCCTGCATGCGACTGTCATAAAAATTATCGGATTGATGTCGCTGTTACTAGCGAATTTCTCTCATAGTTACAATGGCGAAAAGCGTGAAAGGGATTCGTTCCGACCCTTACCCCTTACCATCTGGTGCACTTGGGCCTTGTGTAAAACAGGAATAGGGGTCGCAGATTAGTGATCTTTCCTACCCTCGGGAATCAGTTTGATTCCAAGTTTCAAAGCTTTTAAGTGTGTGATGGTGTAGTGGTCTAAGGCTCTGCGAAGGTAATCTTACGGGAGGCCGATAGCAGTAGGTTCGAATCCTGCATGCGACTGTCATAAAAATTATCGGATGTATATATATATATATATATATGTATGTATATATATATGTATACACATATGTATATATGTATATATATATATGTGTGTATGTATATGCATATATATATATACATGCATGAGAAATCACATAAACTCGTGATTCTAAATATGTGGAAAAACCTTTGTGGTTTTTCCGCACAAATATATATATATATACATATACATATATATATATACATATATATATATATATATATATATATATATATAGATGTATGTATGTATATATGCATATGTATGTATATATATATATATACATATATATATATACATATATATATATATATATATATATATATATATATATATATATCCATGAATGTATGTGCGTGTGCGCGTGTGTGAAGCTAATCACTTGTAATAATATTTTGGACAGTTGCAATCACATTCTGATTCTTAGTGTAAATTGACCAGCCTTCAAATCCTCTGGATTCCTCTTCAAATCTGTTTACATAAGGTTGGAGATGAACAGTATATTTGCAGCACTTCTTCCTTATTCCAGCTGACCTTTGGAAAGGTTCAGAAGAGTGGATGACGGAGGTGTAGTGATTTTGGTATTTAGTGTTGTTAGTAGGCCTCTGGTCTAAAGATAACCTTTTGCTCGGTACCATTATTAGCATGCCACAGCCAATGGTGGGTGACGGACATCCTACCTGGCATCATATTTGGGTAAAGGCGTTGGTAGGTTTGGTTCAAATTATCAACCTTTTACTTTGGAGCTCGAAGCAGAACAGCCTCATTCAAAAACAAAGAATTAGTGCTCTAGACAATCGTTTGACGATCATCATTGAGCCACGAACGATCATCGTTGAACGATAATCGCACGGAGCAAAACGTACCTCAACAAAGAATACTCTTTCTTCAGTTTGACTTTACTCAAAGCCTTCAAGGAATCAATGTCAACTTTCGAGTAGAAGACAGCAATGCCTTCTCAGAAAGCAGTCCTCAGAAGCTCTCAAGGAAACCATCAACACCCTCCATAGACAAGGTGCCCAACCTCTGACGACATGAGGGACAGAATCCCAACACCTCCGTCAGTTACCCCTTCCCCTCTCCCCCTCCCCTTCTCCCCTCCCCCTCCCCCCTCCCCTACCCACTCGACCAAGCCTCTCTGAAGGTCAACCGGAATAAGGAAGAAGAGTTCCCCTCGACCCGAGACTTACGTGCATTGCAATCGTAATGTATGGTGACGACAGGGGGACCTTTCAGTCCGTAACAGGGTCGTATCAAAAATAAATAATGATAATAATACAGATAAACAAATAAATAAATGAATAGATAGAAGGACTACGTTCTGCTTAGATGTTCATCTTCGAAGTATGATTCACTCACTACGCGGTTGGCAAAATCATTTCTACCTCCTTTTAAGTAAAACCTACATCCTGACAGCTTGAGGCCACGTTTCTCGGCCGGATAATATTCGACGTTGTTTTGAATATATTGTTCATCTGCAACCCTCCGTAACTAAACTGAAGAGAAATTCAGAAATATTCAAAATATTCTCAAAACAAATCAAGAAATATATGATGATGTATATATATATATATATATATATATATATATATATATATATATATATATATATATGTATATATATATATATATATATATATATATATATATATATATATATATATATTGGTAATACATAATGACAGGACGTAATTGGGAGTAAGAAACACATGAGTCTTAGTCTCAGTTTATTCCTGATTAATTTCGCAGGCATGCTTTTGTCACTGTATACCTGTCAAACTAGTCAGGAATAAACTCAAGACTATCACTCCTGTGTTTCCTACTCTCACTTACGCCGTATATATATATATATATATATTTCTATATACATATATATATATATATATTTATATATATATATATATTTATATATATATATATATATATATATATATATATATTATATATATATATATATATATATATATATATATATACATATATGTAAGACATACTGACAGGTTGACGGAAGTGGGAGTAGGAAACACAAGAGTTTTAATCTTAGTTTATCCCTGACTAGTTTCGCAGGTATGCTTTTTCACCGCATATCTGTCAAACTAGTCAGCTATAAACTCAGACTAAGACTCCTGTGTTTCCTACTCTCACTTAAGTCATATACATATATATATATGTATATATATATATATATATATGTATATATATATATATATATGTATATATATATGTATATATAAAAATATATATATGTATATATAAATATATATATATATATATATATATATATATATATATATATATATTTGTCCAGTGCCTGATCGAGATCCGTCACAATCTTTTCTACGTAAATATGCATATATACATATATAGATTTCATATCGAGTTAGCGGCGGCCACCTTTCAGCCGGGAGCAACACAAAGTGCATTCGAATGGTGAAAGAAAGGAAAAACTGCCCCGTATATGTACATTAAAACAGTGCAAAATCGCTTGAACATTTCATTGAACTATCAAGCACAGCGCTGCCGGATCGCTTCCATTTTAGCATAACGTAAAACATTTCCTGGACATAAACTACTGGAATGTTGTTCGTGACTTCTCAAAAATATGTTTCAAAATCTGTACGTCGGGCTGTCAGTAACGTTAAATGAACGACGATTATCTTAGAGGGGACCGCGCGGTAGACCAATAGATCCATCTATATACCAAGGGCTTTTTCCCCCCTACAAGGGAGGTAGCCAAGTCAAAATGCAAGTACCCACTCCCACCACCCTTTCCTCCCTTTCATCTTAGCTCCTCATGGATGACGGGTCATCCCTCTATCCCGCCCACTGCCCTGGGTCAGAAGCAATGCAGCAAGACACAGTACATCCGCAACAAGGCCGCTTCACTTAATCGGCGACACCCCCCCTCCCTTTCCGTCCTCTCTTGCCCAGTAGATAATGTGTCGAATTCATGAGCAGGTGGTCGTGAGTTCAATTCCCGGGACCCACTGCGTGTTTCTTGCTTTGGTTCCCGACGGCCCTGGCCAGGCGGGGAGGCGACCCAAAGATCGGCCTTAAAAAAAAAAAAAAAAAATTGTCGCAATTGACACGGGTTTCTCGTTTCCCACTTCGTGTGAGTGGGATGGTAAGTTTTTAGTTTGTCTTTGACGCTTTAAGACTTTAAGTGTCATACATCTGATGTAAATACAGTCCGTGACTCCAGGAACATGTTTCTGTGTCCCTGAGACACGTGTCTATGTCTGTGTCTGATGCACAGCCATCCACACACATTACCCATAGATCGGATTATGAAAGCTCTAAGCTTTTATCTGTAATGGGAATATCTGCCAATCACAAATCCACCACGTGGTCCAAGACCATGTGAATCACACATATACCCGTGTCTTCTGTACTATTTTCACCTATCCTACATGCATTCATGTGTATGTACATGTAGGCAAATATGTACACATGCGCACACAAACGCGAACTTGCATACATGCGCGTACATGCACACATACATACATGCATGCATAGTACATACATACACAAAAAAGCGCGCATGCACACGCACACACACAAATGCACGCATGAACACGCACACACAGATTATCTGTTCATAATTGGAGTAACACCAATGGTAGATTGAGCCCATATTCCTTTTCTAATGTAGGCCAGAGTGGTTGATGATAGAGCCATTGAAAGTGTCATCCACGGCCAGAAGACCTCAAAAGTTCAAACTAAACTACAGGTTAAAAGGGAGAGAGAGAGAGAGAGAGAGAGAGAGAGAGAGAAATACTTCGTCGCTGTTTCTTATCACTATTACAACCCCCTCACCTTCAATTCCTTCACAAGTTTATCTCTGTGCCTGATAACTCCTTCCTTACCTGTTGCCCCTATTCCTTTTATCCCATCTGTCGCCAGACTATTTCATTTATCTCCTTAGCACCTTCTCGATACCAAAAGAAGGCGAGGAGCATACGCCACGAGGCGCTGAGTATCTGCTACCGAAGCCGTCACCTTTGCCCTATGATGGTTTTTAGGGACTGCTGGGGCAGGTAACATTCACTACTTGGAATCGGAGAGGAGTACGGGATTCGAACCCACAACTAAGCGAGTGCGAGACCAGCACGCTTACGATGACGCCACCAGCACTAAGGGGTTGACACTGTTCCTTTTACTCCTGCTATCGCCTAACAATTTTATTCTCCGTTTCAGTTTAAGAACGTTGCGCAGACTGAGGGCGTCGTCGCGAATGGTCTTGCGCAGACTGAGTGCATTGCGCATGTTTGTGCGCAGACCGAGGGTTGCTGACACTGCACAGGTGAGTTTCTGCGCACGGCCCTACCCGCCGGCCGGCACTGATATTGAACAGGTACAGATCTCTGCAAATGAATTACATCGTTTGTTAACCGTGACCAGCAGTTGCTCTTAATTGGACAACGTGCAGCCCCATCTAACTGTGAACATCAAATTATTTTTTGGCCGTTCCGGAATACGGTCTGTCCATCGCCTATTGCGCCACTTTCAAGTCGCGCTCGTAATGAGACGTGGGATGAGAGGGAGAGAGAGAGAGAAGGAGAGAGAGTGAGGGGGGAGAGAAAGAGAGAGAGAGAGAGACAGGAGAGAGAGAGAGAGAGAGAGAGAGACAACCCCCGCCCATATTTTGTGTCGCAATATAGAAAATGGAAAGTAACATAACGGGTCGTTGCACCAACAGAAACGCCGAAAATGACGCAAAGCTAATTGGTGAAGACGGTAATGATGCAAGGAGAATGGTAATATCAGTAATCGAATTAGTATCAGTGGGAAGGATTGCACAATGATACTCAGAACCCCACGGCGGGGTCACGGTCCTGTCTGCAGGAGTTTCCCAGGGTGAGGTGGGGGGTGGGGTTGGGCGTGGCCGGACATAAAAACTTGTTCTAAACTGAATAGAATAAATTGGTTTTAGCCAGAATAAGATCCTTAGCCCGCCTACTCTATCCCGAAGCGGAAAAAATTTGTTATTTTATTCTGGTTAACAGATGACGATTTTATTCATCTAAGATGATCCCCCCACCCCCCGAGGGTTAAGGTTTCCTAATTCTTTATTTTATTTTCGGATTAATCGGCTGTCGTAACCGCAGGATCATTTTCTGTGTCTCTGATTTCAAGAAATAATGTTTAATGTTAAGTGTAAGATGATATTGTCCACTTCAGCCACTATCTCCAGCTCATATGGCTTCTTGAGGCTGTTGCTGCCGCCAGGCGATTTCATTCGACTAAAGAAATGAGCCAAACTTTTGCATAAAACTGTCTGGCGTGAATAAAAATGAAAGGGTCAATCTAAGAAAGGTAAGTCCTTTTGCTTTTCAAAGGAAGTTTCCCTCGGCTGAATTAAATCGCCAGGCGGCAGCTAGAATAAATATAAGAATTGCGGAAGCTCAGCTAAAAAAAATATGTCATTAAGGTCCGGCAATCGAAGAATAAAATCATATGTTGGTCTTCCTCAACTGGATAAAAATGGGCCAGAAATATCCATATGGTTCCAAGGGCGATGCAGACAAGGCCATCATATTAAGACAACAAGGCAGGACTCGCAGTAATGGAATTATATTGAACAAATTTAGATTTAAGAAGGAAATAGGAAATAATTGGTTTACTAATAGGGTGGTCAACGAATGGAAGAGACTTAGTAACCATGGAGTCCGTGCTGAAACTATCAGTTGTTTTAAGAGAAGGTTAGATAATTTTATGACGGATAGTAATGGACATGGAACTGCATAGTGTAGGTTTTATGGTCTCCTGCAGTCTCCTTCATTCTTATGTTCTCTTTGTTTTATGAAACCGTCTCTAGCAAGTGGAAAAAAAATTATGAAAGTCGCTCTCCGAAGTTCAAAGCATTATGTAATCGTGCATAGTGTTGTGTCGCTTTTTGTATCAGAAGGATTTCACTGAGAGCGTTTCTATTGCTATGATAAGGGAATTCCACTTGCAATAGAGTGAGCATTGTTACAACACGGAAGACTATTGCACTGAGGAACTTTGTTCTGCGTCATGAGTATCTTGAAGTTAAGTCTTAAAAAAAAGTAAATAAATAGAAATTCCACCACAAGATAACGTTTTTTCTTTATTTTCTAATTATTTTTTTTTCCTGCAATGTATCTTGAAGAACTCCTAATACAAAAATGTAAAAAAGTAAAACTTATATTGCAAGATAGTGTCTTAATTGCAATGAAGATAGCTTCTTTTTCGCAATGCTGTGTCTGGAAATTAAGAATCTTAATACAGGAAAAAATAAGATACAATGTATTCTTTTTTTCAATGAAGACTCCTTTTTTTGCCATGCTGAAGAGGCTAAGTATTGCCGATAAAAGGGAAGAAGGAGCTGCAGTAAGGAGTCAAGTTGCAGTCAGGGAGTCCGTATAACTGTAATGTGGTTCTTTTGCAATAAGGAAGGACCTGTTGCAACCAACGGGAAGCTTTTACTTGCAGCTGGAGGAGCCTGTCACTGCTCTCCGGGAGGGGAAGATGCGCCCACTCTCCGGAGAATAATTATGCCTTCAGCCTCTTCTCACCCACTAAGGGTGCGGCCCTATAGGCTGGCCTTCGGTCCCAGAGCCTAATTGGAGATCTCGATTAAGACTTGTTACACACATATCGACTTTTCCCTGTGCGCTTTCACGACACGACGCCGTGCTCTCAAATGGGTATCTATGGACACTTTCACACGTCACGACCACGTGTGAAAGCGTCCATAGACACCCTTGGTTATCTAAGAGCACGACGTTGTGTAGTGGAAGATGCACGGCGAAAAGTCTATACGTGTGAAACGAGCCTAAAAGGTCTCTAGTTCGACCGACGGCTATCGACTTTTTTTTTTTCCGTTACCTGGATTTGATCTCGGGATCACACGTGAGTAATACGAGACCGACACCCTGAGCCACCCGGGGCTATGTAAACAAATGAGAAATATTACACTTGAACGCAAGAGTTTGGTACTCGGGTCGAGGAACAACGCCAGAAATTCGAACCTGGCTCCTCTCGGCCCAGCGTCCGCTCCCTCTGCATCGGCACACCCCTCGCTGGTCCTCTCTCGCGCCCGCAACCACGCCCGCGTCCTCCGGCGGTGGGCGGGAGATGTCGCTCCGTGTTATGCCCGGTTTTATATTTCAGAACCCGTGGATAAGTAATGTCTTCATCAAATTTCACTTTTACTCTTCAGTTAAAGGAAGGATGACTCGGTTCGAATCCTGATAAACAAAGCTGAGCCGCGCTTACTAGATTAGTGTTCTCCCCTTAACTTAATAAAATCGCCTGATGCCAGTTAGATTCAGATCTCTTAACCAAACACAAGTAGAAAGGAACCAAACATCTTTTTTTTAATTGTCTGGTGGCAGTTAAGAAAATATAAAACATAAGAGTGAAAGGGTTAATCTAAGGAAATTGAAGCTTTTCGCTTTTCAAAAGGAAAAATTACCTGGGCTGAATAAAATCGCCTGGCGGCTGCCAGAATACACATAAAAGTTACGAACAACACACTAACATTGACAAGGTTAATCAAGATGGATTTAACCATTTTGCTTTCCTGTACCCGGCTGAGTATCTTATATATATATATATATATATATATATATATATATATATATATATATATATATATATATATATACTGTATATATATATGTATATGTGTGTGTGTGTATATGCATGTATATATATATATACATATATATATATATATATATATATATATATATATTTTTTTTTTTTTTTTTTTTTTTTTTTTTTTTTTTTACTTAGAACCCACTGTCGGTGGAAAAAGATAAAAAGTGAGATGACCGGTCCTGTATATTTCGACCACTCTCTGTGGTCCTCTTCAGCAGAATGATTACAAAGGTATAGTACAAGAATATATACACAGTAATGAGGTACATGAAGGGGGACATGGGAAGACACAGGTGAATATACCCTAGGTGGGGTGATCGTTATTGGAACCAATAATGTTTGAACATATTTTTATTGACTGCTAATGTTGTAATACAGTCCGGAATCCAATGACCTTTTGAGATGTTGAAATTTGAGACATCTTTGATGAAAGAAGATTCTATTATTTTTCTCTTAAAGCTACAATTTGATTTAAAAATTATGTCTGCGTTGTCCCAGTCTATGCGGTGGTCTTTGTTGGATGTGTGAAGAAACACTGCAGAGTTCTCGTATGCATATTTAACCGAGTTTTTGTGTTCTTTAATCCTGGTGGTGAGGTTTCGTCCGGTTTGACCCCAGTACACTTGATCACAATCCTTACATGGTAATTTATAAACTCCTGGGTTGTTATTATCTTGGGTTCTTCTATGAACATTAACTACTTTGGAAAATAGGCTGTTGGGATAATTAAATGTGAATTTTATTTGTTCAGGAGGAAGTAGTTTAGAAACTTTGTGGATGGAGTCATGGTATGGTAATTTTATACATTTCTTTATCAATGTGTTACGACATTAGTCCACTCTAATTTACGCCCACGATGGAAACTTCTCTGCATCTTCATTCTCTCTTTCACTACCATGAAGGACTCAAGCAAGCACACAGGCAAGTGGAATCATCTTTAATAGTAAGCAAGAGGACCAAGAATCAACATCAGTTCTTGAAGAATTGCCTAGAAGAACAAGTTTGTCCGAAATCTTTTGGATTCCACAAACACAGACAGTTGGGCCATAGTTTTCCTGCCTATTTAAGTGAATTTATGAAAGAACGCATCAAAATTGTATCATTGGATTGTGATTCGGCTTTCCATCTAGTTAGAACAGCCACGAGAAATCTAAAACTTTTGTGCCCAAACGTCCATACCTACAATCTTCTCTCAAGAGTGGCACTCGGGAAAGCCTTACATATTAGCAAAAAACATAGTGAAATTCTTAATTTGAAATTAACAAGACTGTGCAATAACAGTGTGTGGTCTAAGTTTTCCCTAACAAATAATGTAATTAATCTATCAAATGTCATTCTCACAAAATTTGAACAAGAGGTGTTAGGTCTCGGAGTTAGTTTTGCAATGAAACCAGTCAAACATCATGCATTGGATTACATTATTGGATTCGATAAATTTATGACGGCCAACGAATACGACAAAGATTTACAGTGTTTAAAAGGTGTTCTTTTGCAGGGTATAATGGACTGTTTCAAAGATGATAATGGACTACCTAAGCGTTATAAACATGCAGTAGACAATTTAGCAAAACGTAAGAACATCATCATTACTAGGGCTGATAAAGGAGGAAAAATAGTCATACTTAATCAAAGTGATTACAACACCAAAGCTTTAAATTTACTAGCCGATAAGGAAACTTATGAACAACTGACTAAAGATCCCCTTAAAAACACCTCGGCAGAATTCAATAAGCATGCTCGGAAAATTGTAGGAAATGATATTTTTAGTAAACTAAAAGTCATTAATCCTCAACTGCCAAATTTCTACGGTCTTCCCAAAGTTCATAAAGAAGGTACCCCCCTTAGGCCAATTATTTCCAATAGGAATTCCTGTACTAACAAAACTTCCAAATGGCTCACGAAAATACTTTCACCTTTTGTAGGAAGTTTTTCCACTTCTCATATCAAACATTCGGAAGACTTCATTAACAAAATAAAAAGTCATAACATACCAGTTAATAGCAAATTATTAAGTCTAGATATCGTTTCCTTATTCACAAATATAGATGTAGATGATGTTCTCAAGTTTCTGGAAACCAAACTGCAACAACATCAAGACAAATTCCCCATTTCTGTCTCAGATCTTATTAAGTTAACTCGGCTGTGCATTAACACCAATGTTTTTTCTTTTCAAGGCAAGTTTTTCAGACAGAAATTTGGTTGCAGTATGGGGTCCAACCTTTCTCCAGTACTCGCCAACCTGTACATGGAATATTTCGAAAGTGTCCTATTGCCAGACATTAAACCTCCGGACATGTTTTGGTATCGGTATGTTGACGACATTTTCACAATTTGGAATGACGATTGGGGCTTGTTTGATGAATTTCTTGCCAGAATTAACAACTTAGCAAATAGTATTGAATTTAAAGTGGAATGGGAATATAACAATAAAATACCATTTTTAGACATTCTAGTGATTAGAAATTGTGACCAACTGTCCTTCTCAGTTTACCGGAAACCAACCCACACAGGTAGTTATCTACACTTCTTTAGCCACCATCCAGAAAAAGTTAAGTACAGTGTCGCTTCAGGTCTGTACCTAAGAGCCCTTAGACTATGTAGTCCACAGTACCTTGAAGAAGAACTAAAGGAAGTAAGCTCACAACTAAAGAAAATAGGATATCCAGATTGGTTCTTATTCAAAGCCCTTAGCAAAGCAAAAACCAGCCATTACAAAGATAACTCCAACACTCATAACATACACAATTGGGACAAGAAATGTATAAAATTACCATACCATGACTCCATCCACAAAGTTTCTAAACTACTTCCTCCTGAACAAATAAAATTCACATTTAATTATCCCAACAGCCTATTTTCCAAAGTAGTTAATGTTCATAGAAGAACCCAAGATAATAACAACCCAGGAGTTTATAAATTACCATGTAAGGATTGTGATCAAGTGTACTGGGGTCAAACCGGACGAAACCTCACCACCAGGATTAAAGAACACAAAAACTCGGTTAAAATATGCATACGAGAACTCTGCAGTGTTTCTTCACACATCCAACAAAGACCACCGTATAGACTGGGACAACGCAGACATAATTTTTAAATCAAATTGTAGCTTTAAGAGAAAAATAATAGAATCTTCTTTCATCAAAGATGTCTCAAATTTCAACATCTCAAAAGGTCATTGGATTCCGGACTGTATTACAACATTAGCAGTCAATAAACATTATTGGTTCCAATAACGATCACCCCACCTAGGGTATATTCACCTGTGTCTTCCCATGTCCCCCTTCATGTACCTCATTACTGTGTATATATTCTTGTGTTATACCTTTGTAATCATTCTGCTGAAGAGGACCACAGAGAGTGGTCGAAATATACAGGAACAATCATCTTACTTTTTTATCTTTTTCCACCGACAGTGGGTTCTAAGTTTAAAATTTACCAATGTGTTGCGACATTAGTGCACTCTAATATACATATACATATATATTCATATATATATATATACAGTATATATATATATATATATTCATATATATATATATATATGTATATATATATATATATATGTATACATCCACATATACACACACACACATATATTATATATATATATATATATATATATATATATGTGTGTGTGTGTGTGTGTGTGTATGTGTGTGTGTGTGTGCATGTATATATATATATATATATATTTTTTTTTTTTTTTTCACAACTAAGAGCAGAGAAAGGCTGAGGGTACAAAAAAGAATGAAAAATGTAAAAAGAAAAAAATATATATCATAAATAAAAGGTCCACCAAAAGCCGCTCCAAAAAAGAAAAAGGAAAAGGTTTTGTCGTTGCTGCCCGTGTACAAGTTTAAGCACGACCCTCCGAAATCCCATCCAGCCAGCAACCACTCTCAGGGATTTTTTCCCCTGGCTAATCCCAGGTGGTGTTATTTAGGTTGGAGTGGTGGATTTTTGCCCCCACCCCCCCACACACACTTTTTTCACAACGTTGACATAAAATTCATTTCTCGTTACGGTGTATCACTATGTGACATTCTTCATTGATTTTTTATGGCTAAGGACACATGCTTCTATACCGCTGAGGGGCGGATTTGCCTGAAAGGGGGGAAGGGGGGAGTCTTGGTTGATTGAGACCCCCTCCCTCTCCTTCAGGCCGGGGGCTCCCCCCCAACCCCCCAACCCCGAGAACAAAATTCACACTCGGAGAGTTCCCCTATTGGGAATCTCGGAGCTTGAAATTTCAGATCCTAGGGAAAAAAAATTCCAGTAGTCTAAGCAAGTTCCTAAACCAAAGAGCAAACTGAGACACAGGCGGCGCAGCACAGAGCAAAGGCAGACTTTGCGTTGCTGAATTGAAGTACAATTTAAACTTTTCTCTCACTTGATATTCATTTCAAATGAGAGAGAAGTTCAAACTGTTCTTCAACTCAGCAACAGGAAGTCTGCCTTTGATCTGCGCTGCGTCGCCTGTGTCGCCTGCGTCTCAGTCTGCGCTTAGGCTAATGTTGGAAATACCAGAAAAAGCATGTTCTTTTTTTTTTATGTATTTTCGAATGGATTTTTCGTTCTGAATAACGGAAATTTTTAAACCTAAGAATTCCGAATAGGAAGAACCTTCTGCATATAAAATGCTACTAGGTTAATTGAGTAGCCTAAACCCTAAAATCTATAACCTATGCAACCGATCTAAAGAAGTTTAACCCCTAGACGACGAGGATGGGGATTAGTTCTCAAATCTTCATAAAATCGCCTGGCGGCAGCCATAGAAATATATATATATATATATATATATATATATATATATATATATATATATATATATATATATATATACATATATATATATATATAAAGACGGGTAACGCGTCAATTCGAAAGGTTTCGTCAAGGGAACAAAGTCCCCGTCCCTCCTCACCGTCCCGTCCCTTTCGGTCGGGAGGCACCCCGTGCATCCTCTCGTCCAGTTTGTCACGCAAGTCGCGCGATTTTACGCGGCCCGCGGAAAATTACGCAACTTTACGCGGTTCGCGCCGCCGAGCAAGGGGGCAACCGGACCTGTGTCTTGTTGAAAGTCCCAGAATGCACCACGAAAAATATTTCTACCGAAGATCTTATTTTCAGGAATTGAACCTGCCCGGACCTTAACCTTCAGATGGTCCGAGGCTGATGGGAGAGGTATCGCGGGAGGTGTTGTCCGGGTTATGACACTCCTTTTACCGGGAGGAGTGGTTCCCGGAAGAGGAAGAGGGGTCGTAACTGCAGTCGACGGGCCCTTTGGCGTAGGAGGAGGGGATCTTCGGGGGTGAGGCCGTCTTCGAAGATGTTCCCCGAAGTAGTCCGCTGGTGGCGTAATCGATGGACTGCGTCTCCTATCTTCCTTTGTCGCGAGTTCGAATCCCGCACTCCTCTCCGATTCCCAAAGGTGACTGTTAATTGCCTGACCCAACAGTCCTTAAAGCGCATAATAGGGCAATGGAGACGGCGGCTTCGGCTGCAGCTACTCAGCGCCTCCTGGCGTAGGCTCCTCACCTTCCCACACAGGTTCCTATAGAGGTGCACGTGGTCCGACCCGTATTATATCATCGTTTACCAAATTTGACTTTAATTGGTAAGTATTCAGTACTTCTCTATATCGCTTCGCAAATATAACTTCAATTGGTAACTACTCGATACTTCTCTATATATAATTAATAGTTATAATGATTTTTTCTTATTTTTCTGTTTTTTTTATCATCATTTTATCATTACTATTTTATTGATTGGTTGATTTATTCATTTATTTACTTTTTATTTATTTATTCATTTATTTATTTGTTTGTTTTTGCAAATAAACTTGTGTTAAGACAGCAACGAGATATAATATTTGTATAGTTCTGCATCGTAACCATGCCAACTTTGTTCTTTTTGCTTGTTGTTTGATACATTTTATAAAGAGATTCTTAATATTGTAATGTTAAGTATACCCTTTGTGTACATAAATTACTTGACAATAATGGTTAATTTTGCATTGCGAAAATCATGGCATATATCAAAACATTTGAACGATACTGTAGGCCCCAATGAATAGTTGTCTACTGGCATCTCGTATTTCTTTAAACCAATGGTTACCAAACTGTCTTATATGACGCCCTTTTTTATGTATTTATATGAAATATGTATTATATATAATCATATTATATTATATATATATATATATATACATATATATATTTATATACATATATATGTATATATATATACATATATATATGTATATATATATATGTATATATATACATATATACATATATATATATATACATATACATATCTATATACATATATATACATATATATATATATACATATATACATATATATACATATATATGTATATACATATATACATATATATACATATATATATACATATACATGAGTATATATATATATATATAAATATATACATATATATATACATATATATATTACGAGCCCCGGGCTGTGCCCGTCCCGGCTTCTCCTTTGGCGGCCTTCGGCTGCTAGCTGCCCATCGTTCAATAACTTAATATTCTGTTCAACTGTTCTCGAAAATTCTTCCCTGTTGTAGCCTTTCTTCTGATTGGCTGGTCTTCAGTCGTGGCGTCATGTCGCCTTTTCATTTGATTGGCTGGTCTTCAGTCGTGGCGTCATGTCGCCTCTTCTTTTGAATGGGTGGTCCTCAGTCGTGAGGTCATCTTCTGATTGGCTGGTCTTCAGTTGTGACGTCGTGCAACATTTTCAGATTTCGATTATTTCTACACACCATTATTTTTCATATACTAATATGATATATAATTTAATATCATATAGAAAACTTGTTAAGGTGACTGATATAATTATACTTTATAGATACTTGTTCTTGGAGAGATTTCATTATTCTTATTAAACAATGATTTTTGAGCAGACAGATTCACACACCCCTGGGAGAGGTCACGCCCTCTAGTTTAGAACCCACTGATTCATTGTATCAAAGTGTTAACAGTTAATTTCTTACATGATAATATATTTTGGCGTTTAACCTCCATATTGTCTCATCTGCCTGTACGGACATAACATGAAGTATTATCTCCATTTTCATAAAGTTTCGGTCAAAAGCAGCTGTTGGCGAATTTCAAGACCGAAGTGTTTTGAAATTTGAGACAAACACTTGATAGGTCGACAGTACTTGGAGACTCTTCGCTGTTCGTCTGAGGTGTTAGCTGTCAGATACTTTATTCAGTTGTGCGTGACTTCTTGCCTGCTGTTTTCCCCATTTTTCTCGTGCAGATATGTAATCTCTGCATTGTCATCCGCCTCAGCAGCACCATTCCTATCATAACTCATCACTTTTTTAACGAAAAAACGGGTTTTTGTATTCATGTGGCCCATGCCAGGCGGTGTTCTTCAGTACTGTGGGTATTCTTATCCGTTAAAGAGTTAAGCATGGAGACATCACCTATGCCTGCCGCACCTCCCCATAGATTGTATTTACCTTTTGCTTCAGTCAACGTCAACATAATCAGTTTTTTGTTTCGTGAAGATCGTTTCATTACATCTACGCACGTTCAGGTCCTTTGCTGTATTTATATTCGACTTTTATGGAGTGTCCTTCTTGATGTTGATGTAGGGGAACAAAATAGGATTCGCTTCCTAAGTAGTGACTTATGCCCCGGTCACGCTATCACGACTCAAGTGAGCTCGTTTGAGTGGAAACGACTTCGTTTACAAATTTTTACTTTTCGAATCTCCAAATGTCATATTACCTTTGCGTCATATGTTGAGAAGGTGAATGACGAACTAAGAGAAGTTAAACCTAAACGAATATTAGACACATTGTTGAACTGTCCTTGATGAAGTCTAGAATACTGTAGGCGAAGTCGTCCTGCACCTTTTGAAATCCACAACATTTGACGAGAATCGTGATAGTGTGATTAGCGCTTTACATGTTAGGAAAACTGTTCAGATAACGACCCGCATTAGCCCAGTGGATACCGTGTCGAACTCATGAGCAGGTGGTTGTGAATTCGCTTCCTGGGACCCACTGCGGGTTTATTGCGTTGGTTCCCGACAGCCTTGGCCAGGAGGGGAGGCGACCTAAACATCGGCCTAATAAAAACAGCGGCTTACCGCAACTGACAGGGCTTGCCCTACCAGAGGTTTCTAACTTTCCACCTCGTAGGAGTGGGATGGTAAGTTTATAAGGACCCATTTACAAGACCATTCATTCCCTGTGACCACTTTAAAAACTTACTCTAGCTGCTGTCATATAATTCCTTTGAGTTTATGAAAAAAAATCACTACTCAAAAGACTTCAGGTAACTTCTGAACAATGCTCCCCTTCCCAGGATTCCTTTACAGTTCTGTGTTACTCGCTCCAAATTAATCTCCCAAAATTTGCTGTCCACTGAGAGTGAGGAGCCTAAACCAGGAGGCGCGTATCTGCGGCCGAAGCTGTCACCTTTGCCCTATACGCTTTAAGGGGCAGGTAACAGTCACTACTGGGAATCGGAGAGGAGTGCGGGATACGAACCCAGAAATAAGTGAATGCACGCTTCCGATTACACCACCAGCACACAATTGATTTTATAAAAGATTATTTTCTTTGTAAATGATTTCTGCACGTGAGTGCTCGAGAGTATGAGAGCGAGAGGGGAGGAGGGAGAAAAGGAGATAGAAGGAAAAAGGGTTCGTGAATAGACAAGGAAGAAAGGGAAGAGATCTGATAGTGTACCAGAGGGAGAAGTACAGAGGTAAAGAATGTGTCGTTGAATGGGAGGGAGGAGACAAATGAAAAAAAAAGGAAAAGTGTGTATGCATGGATGTGTGTGATTCACCACGGTCTTGGACCACGTGTTGGACTCGTGACCGACAATTCCCTAATGATACCTCAGGGCTTATATATATGGCCCAAACTATGAATAATGCTGTGCCCACACACACACACACACACACACACACACACACACACACACACACACACACACACACACACACACACACACACACACACACACACACACACACACACACACACACACACACACACACACACACACACACACACACACACACACACACACACACACACACACACACACAGAAAAAGTAGACATGGCGAGATACAGAGACGGGGCAACACAGCGTAGCTCCCCTTCCCGTAAGATACAACTAGGTAAACACACACACACGCACGCATGCACGCACGCAACTACACACACACACACACACACACACACACACACGTATACGCACGCACGTAACTCCTTGCTCACCAGTGCTCGTAGTGCAACAATGCTGATTTTTTTTAGGTTTGGGCAGAACTCGAACTCTGCTGAATTAGGTCGGGCAGCCAGGGCATGTAGTAATCACCGACAGTCATTCGGAATCGAATCCGGGACTTCGGAGTTCTAAAATGAGTGCGAAGCTCAATGAGGCACGACGATACCGGGTAGTATTTTACAGGTCAGTCACTGCTGGGAATCGGGGAAGAGTGCGAGATTCGAACCCACAACTGGATGTCGTGGAACTTTCTTCCGAGTGGAGTGGCACTTGTCTTCTTATTCTGGTTCGCCGCCGGGCGATTTTATTAATCCCTGTGGCACTCCCTCGGTCATGGACCAAGAAGTGTCGGTATTCACAGTGACGGGGACTCCTGTAGAATACATTGTTGGCAATAACCAGCGCTTCTGTCCTTGAAGGCAATGTCCCCTACCAAAGAGATGGAGTCCTAGAGATGGTTATATATATATATATATATATATATATATATATATATATATATATACTGTATATATATATATATATATATATATATATATATATATATATGTATGTATGTATATATGTATATATATATTATTACTATTATATATATATATATATATATATATATATTTTTTTTTTTTTTTAAGAAAACATTTTTGGGTGGTCGGTAGTTTTTCAAATGTGTTACAGAGGCTTGTGGACAGCCCAGGTCCTGGCAAAATCAGTTCGGAAACTCATATCGAACTTGATCAACTTGTCGATTAGAGCTCCAAGTCAAAAGTTAGACGGACCATTAGGAATAATGTCCTCTCCTTGATTTTAGTCTCAACGCGATTAGTTTTGCTGGTCGCCGTTGACGGAATCCTGATCTTTTTCTGTCTGTGTGCGCGCGCATGTGTGTGTGTGTGTGCGCGCGCACGCGTGTGTGTATATATGTATGTATACATATATATATATATATATATATATACATATATAATGATATGGTTTAACGTCACACACTCCCCCCTATCGGGAGGCTAGATTGGTGTCCCTCACAGAGGGCTTTGTAGCGTATATATATATATGTATGTATGTATGTTTTGGGAAAAGTCTTTCTCGTAAACAATTTCTGTTAAATGCTAAAGCACAAGTGGCGTCAATGACGACTGCAAGCTCACCGTAACAACGGAGCTATCCACCAGCATTTTGTTGATGCCCACGATAAGAAGCCGCCCCTAGTAGATCTCATAAGAGACACAACGATCATCCACCAAGATAACAATTATGGAAGTTTGGTAGTAGCTGAGGCAGTGAGCATCGCTTTACAAAAGCCTATTTTAAATGTACAGATATCATCTGATTATGTCCTCCCCTCCAGTAGAAAATACAGACCGCCACCACGGGACATAAATCACATGGGGATTGTGTCTAGACCACCAGGACAGAATCCCACATCGGGAAGTTGTCCCGGTTGCTCTTTTCGTCTTAATAGAGGAGACAGATTCCCACATTACAAATTACCTCTCCCTACCGTTTATACTTGGCCTTATATATCCTTGTTTGTATTTATGTAGTGTATTACTCTGAAGATGACCATTTGTAATGGTTGAAACAGCTGTCGGTAAAATGGATCAACATTCTGAAGCCTTTCACTATTTCCTACAGAGTTTGAATTATGAAGAAAAAAGGAAATACAGAGAGTTAGAGAAATGTTCTCTTAAAATTATTGGCGCCACTTGTGCTTTAGCATTTAACAGAAATATATATATATATATATATACATATATATATATATATATGTATAAATATGTATTATATATATATGTATATATATATTATATATATATATGTATATTATATATATATATATATATATATATATATATATATATCCCTCTCTTCCCCTCCGCGCTCTCTCTCTCTCTCTATCTCTCTCTTTCTCTCTCTCTTTCTTTCTCTCTCTCTCTCTCTCTCTCCTGGAGGAAGCTGCCTCGGACTAACCCCAGAAGGACCAACGAATGTGAAGGAACACTTATCGAATTTCTAACACTAAGACTTCTTTCACATGTATCGACTTTTCGCCGTGCCCTGTTCACGACATGTGCTCTCAAATAAACATGGGTGTTTATGGGCGCTTTCACACGTCACGACCGCAACCACGTGTGAAAGCGTCCATAGACATCCATAGTCATCTTGAGAGCACGACGTCGCGTCGTGTCGTGTACGGCGCACGGCGAAAAGTCAATACATATGAAAAGAGCCTTATGCCGCGTCCACACGGTCGAGCTGTGCCTGGCAGACTCTGCCCGCGAAGGTGTCCACACGGCTGACCATCATGGTTGGAGGTTAGTTGGCCGCAAGCAGAGGTTGGGAGTGAGTGGTTCGGTGCGGTACGATAACCATGGTTCCCGCCATACTTGGAAAGAAGGTAGCACTTTACAGCATTATTATTGCTGCCTGCATTAAAAAGAAAAACAAGAAATCACGGAGACATGTCTGGTGCCGGGAGTGGTTACAAAGACGTGATTTAATGGGAAGCTCAGTGACAATCCTACGTGAATTGCAGGATGAAAATGAACAATTGTTTTGCAATTACATGAGAATGAACATAAACAGCTTTTCTGTTCTCCTTTCGAAAGTGGAGCCATATATAGAAAGGCAAGAGACAAATATGTGAAAAAGCATAGCACCAATAGCACGTCTTGTCGAGACCAGTATACACTAGTACTAGGTGTGGACATGGTGGTAAGGTAACTTCGGTCTGTACTGAGCGGGTTTGCTAACTTTGCTCGCATCTCACCTCATGCGTTTGGCAGCGATATCAGCCCTCCATCCACTGCCCGCAAATGGCGCCAGGAACGGACAGTTTGATGGTTTGCCCGCTGAAACTGCCCGTTGTCGAGCAAAGCCCTCGTGCCCGGCGGACAATGCTCGACCGTGTGGACGTGACATTAGAGTGCCCTTTCACTGAATCCTGAGGCATCTAGAAAGTCAACAAAGTCACCTGTCGGACTTATAGAGTACTTTTTTAGAACGCGGGGCCAATATGGGGACTGAATGTCCGTCCAGAGGGTTGCACCCAAAGTGGAAGTAAAGCAATATGGAGGCACCCGTAACTGCCCCTGGAAAATAATTAGTCGCCATATATATACAGTATATATATATATATATATATATACATATTTCTGTTTTTGATATTATTGATTTCGTCTCTATGGGGTTCAGGCCTCCCACTAAGCAGAATAAAACTGCTTGATATTTAGCTAGAATAAGATTTGTAAATGACGCCACGGTAGCAAAGGGGGCTTCTCTCTCTATGTATTTTTCTTCAATCCCATCAACACGAGGCCATACCCGCATCTGAATAAAATCCTCTGACATTAGCCGAAACAAACCATCCAAAGGGCCTCATCGAAATGAAGGAATTGATTGAGACATCCTATAACCCTTCAACGCGAGGTTCGCCCAGCAGCTAGCTAAAGATCGCCAGGCGCCGGCCAGAATAAAGACTAAAGTAAGAAAGGTAGGAAGGGTTGTGCATTCGCCTCCTTGTCGAACGGGGAAAACGGCAAAGAAAATTAATTCTCACAACATAGGAGGGAGCGTCAAGATATTGTTTACAGGGGCGTAAACTTTGCCGTAGGGGCGCGAAATTAAGTTTCCTCTACGAGAAGATGGGGCGCCGTCCCCACGCCCGTAACTTAACACGCGTTCGCGCGAATGTGTGTGTATGTGTGTGTGTTTTTTGTGTTTATAGGTACTTACTCTCTTCAATTTTTTTCCGTGGTGAATGTGCAAACATTAATTTACGGTGTTGTGGAAGTCCTACACCTGCAAGAATGTGTGTATATATATATATATATATATACATATATATATATAAACATATATTTATATATATATTTATATATATACATATATATATATGTATACATTATGTGTGTGTGTGTGTGTTTGTGTGTGTGTGTGTGTGTGTGTGTGTGTGTGTGTGTGTGTGTGTGTGTGTGTGTGTGTGTGTGTGTGTGTGTGTGTGTGTGTGTGTGTGAAAAAACACACGTCCATTCACAAACACACACACACACGTATATATATATATATATATATATATATATATATATATATATATGTGTGTGTGTGTGTGTGTGTGTGTGTATGTATATATCTTACTATGATAAAGTAGTAGCTTCTGTCTGTCTGTTTGTTTGTTCACGAACTCCTCCTAGAGTTTGGGAGATAGACCCCCATAATCATATATATTCTGATACCCTATCACTCCAGGTACTTGGATAACTACATTTCATTTCCAAAAAAAATATTATTTTGGCTAGGGTTAAGGGTTAAATCGGTATGGTGGGGGTAACACGCCACTACTGTAGTTTCCCCTTACACGATTGGCATTTTGTGACAAAAATTACTATGATTAAACAAACCATTGTATGTGTTCATAAATATTATTTATATTTGTGAAATTAATATTGCCACAAACTATGATAGCCTTTGTAAGGAGAAAGTATGTAAATGTAAAATGATTGTATAATTTTACCAAATGTTTAAGTACTGGTTATTTTTATTTCACTTTTTCGCGAGCGGTAATATACTCAAGTTCCACACAGTATAGAGAACAAAAAAACGTAGAGACTAAACAACTTCACACCAGGCTTAATGACCCCCTTATGGGTTGATAGTCTTAAAAAAAATCGAGTTCAAAGATAATGAAAGGGTTGTATTTTTCTCTTACAGCCGAATATAATTATTTCATTTCCAAAGGGCGTCTCCCTCCTCGATTTTTTTTTTTTTCTTACTTTCTTAACATTTTATTTTTGTTACATTTTCCATTGAGTTATATTGATATGTGCAATTTTTCTCAACAAATTCTATCAAAATCAAAATGATCATCATTTGCCCGCAGCAACGCTCGGGTAATTTGGCTAGTGTATATATATATATATATATATATATATATGTGTGTGTGTGTGTGTGTATATATATATATATGTGTGTGTGTGTGTGTGTGTGTGTGTGTGTGTGTATATGTTCGTAAATAGCTGGAGTCCAGGAACCATTATTATGGGAGAAAGCATACGCTGGACTCGACGTTCGTCAATTCATTCCGTCGTTTCGAACCCTGTCCGGGGTTCGTCTTCAGGGTAATACCCTGAAGACGAACCCCGGACAGGTTTCGCTTACAATAGCTTCTTCAGA
>NC_134798.1:9109816-9112316 GCF_046742065.1 Oratosquilla oratoria
TGCTGCTGCCAGAGTGATTCTTTCTCGATGTTTCTCTCTCTCTCTCTTTTTCGTTATTTCTATTTTTTATGTTTATTTTCATTTTTCTTTAATTTATCTTTTATTTTCTTATCTGTGTATTCATTCATTTATCTATTTATTCATTTATCTGTCTATCTATTTTTTGTATATTCCGTTATTTATTTATCTATTATTATTGTTATTTTTAGGAATTGTAGTCATATTACACGAAATCCTTCCAGTCAGAAGACTCGAACCCACATAAGCTCAGGACACGAGGAGGAGACCACGTTGACCACTGCCTACCCCCTACCCCCATCTCCACATGGCTATTTCATATAGTATGGTGTTCCCTGCTCCTGAAAGGGTTAATGCTTGTAAATACGTGTCAAGCATCTCATTATCTCCCGCGACACGCTTATCGCAGGAGCCATTATTTTTGTTTATTTATTTATTTATTTTCCTGTTGGGACGCGGGAGCGCCTGTGTCTCAACCTGACCTCAGATGACCTCGGGGAGATGCCCGGCAGCTGAGACACCCAGGTCACTTGTCAAGTGACAAAGAGGAGTGGTGACATCAACACTAACCCGAATAAAACCGTCTGGCTTTAACCAGAATAAAGACTAAAGTTTTCGTCAACGTAGCAAGGAGATTCTTCAGCTCTCCAAGGCTGTATAGAGTCTCTGTCGAAAGCCAGAATCATTTATTTGAAGGATGTCGCCACAGGGCAAAGGTGGAGAGAGTGACTCAGGTTAGCTGGGTGTGACTCTTTGCACTGTAAGGAATTATTTTTTAATTAATATTTGTGAGTGAAAAAGTAAATAGGTAAGTAAAAAAGAAATATTGAATAGGATGTGCGTAGTATATGCCTTCGGTGAAGCTGGACATGTATATATATATATATATATATATATATATATATATATATATATATATATATATATATATATATATATATATATATATATATATATATATATATATATATATACACGAGTGTCTTACGCACTTCAACATATATATATATATATATATATATATATATTATATATATATATATATATATATATATATATCAGCATGGTAAGAATTATATTCTAATAATGATAAGAAAAACATCTTATGATCGCAATTACTGTTATATCAATTAAAAGAGCAGTTGTGATAAATGAATGAATGAATATTATAAAATCGCAGAGTCAGTTGCTCTATATCGTCACCAAGGCTGAATAAAATCGTCTGGCGCTGTTCCTTTGGGGTTAATCACGTATCTTGTTAGCAGGACATCCCTTTTTTGGGGCAAGCACGCAAGCACAGCCAACACAAAGGCAGAGGCGCAGATCACCCTCCTAATTTGCAAAAAAAAAAAAAAAAAATTCTCCCTTCAGCACGGCTACGTACCTTACGGGTTTACTTCTGGTTAAGAACAAATAATTAAATGCATTAAGGAGGCAGACTCCAGCTCGAATGGGTTTAAGTGGGGTGTCGGTCCTTCAGGACTCCCTTCAGACTGGAGTCCAACTCATCGTGCTGGACAAAACCATTTGTTTTTAACCAGAAGAAGAGCAATTAAGTCCGTCGCTGTGTTGAAGGAGTTAATGAGGCAAGAAGTTGAAAAACGTTTCCTGTTTCAGGAGGAGAGAAAGCAAAGCTCGGCTAAGTTTACTTAATCCTCTGGCTGTGGGAGAGGGACATCCCTAAGCTGAACAGAATCGGCTGGCAGCAGTGATAACGAATATACAGTAAAGTGGGTTAGCCCTTCGCGAGGGAAAGAAGTAGTTGATCTACCATGGTTAAATTCAGACGATTTTATTCATCTGATGAGATGTCTTCGTCTTAGCGAACCCTTTGTGATCGGTGATGCTCTTATTTTATTTTATCTATTCATTCTTTATTCTACATATATGTATCTTTCTATTCATTCATAATCTACTTATCTATCTATCTACTTATTTATTCATGTACTTATTCATTAATCTATTTACCCATTATTTGTTCTGATAAAGCTGTTTCTGGCTATATAACAATATGGTGTACTGATGATGAGCATAGTCATCCACGGAACGTAAAGTCCTTGAATACTCCTCCAGTGTATTCAACTGCCATGCAGTCAAATGTGGAGTTGCCTTCTTCATTATTTTTGTCTCCACTTAAACTCCCCCTCCCCTCAGTCCTCTTCTGGTCTCCGTATTTACCTTCCTCTCTTCCTCTGTGCACACACTGTACTCTATCCGGCCCACGTCTCTCCTTCACTCCTGTCTCATTTATTTTTCATTCGTTTTTTTAGTTGTATATATATATATATATATATATATATATATGTGTGTGTGTGTGTGTGTGTGTGTGTGTGTGTGTGTGTGTGTGTGTGTGTGTGTGTGTGTGTGTGTGTGTGTGTGTGTGTGTAATAGTAAAAGTAAAAATATATATATTTTGCTATTTAGGTGTCTATATGTGTCATGCACATGAAAAATATGCAAGTATTTTTTTTCCAAATCAACA
>NC_134798.1:9119816-9129816 GCF_046742065.1 Oratosquilla oratoria
CATGGAAAGGTGTCACATGATTAGAACGGGATTAACTGACTGTTAGCCCCTGTTCAAACAAGCTGTTTCGACCGCCAGGGTTAAATTACAATGTAAGTCAGTGGATGCATTCACACACAACCGAGCAGTTTCTCCTTGACTATTCGGTACCGTTGCGGTATCCGCGCGGTTCAGACTGTTAGTGTGAACAGGGCCTAATTCTTTGTGTGCGTCTCCTGCGCTTTGAGGATTCTACTCTAGTTAGCGCCAGTTGATTCTGTACAGTTGAAGGGGGAGCTTCGAGGACGAGAAGGTTGATAAGTACCACCACAACGCCGTGCATATTGAAGTGTGAGATCGCCTTTCGTCCCTCCTCGTCGTCGGCCAAGTCCGACGTTCCTACAAGGTGAGGCAAGGCAACATCGTCAGGAGAAACAAGAAACACATTTAGTGACATGAGCCTAGGCTATATATGTTTTGTCGAGGTATTTTTATCTATTTTAGTTTATTTATTCTTTATTGTTCTATTTATTTGTTTATTCAATGTTCTCCCAGAAAATATATATATACATATATAAATATATATATATATATATATATATATATATATATATATAAAATATATATAATATATATGTATGTATGTATGTGTGTGTGTGTATACTATATATAACATATGTATGCTTTTTTCCTGATGACGTGTTTAGCCAGACTGTACAGTTGGCAAAACTTCTGCGTGGTTCGCCAGCCGAACACGTTTGATAAAGTCCACGTCTGTTTTCCTCGTGGACTGCCACCTAGCTAGACTTTTTTCTATTATTTATACTAAACCACTTTATAGAATAACTATGGTGGAAAATGTAAGTCAGGAGTAAGAATAATATCTAGAATTAATGTATCACTGGACTCTATTATTAGCACTTTTTACATTTTTTATATTTTAATTATTTTTTATTTATCATTAATTCAGTTATTCGTTTATCTATTCACTTATTTATTCGTTTACTCATTCATTCATTCAATTGTTAATTTATTCTTACATTTTGTGGGATTGTATGGGACGATGGAGTAAAGAAGACATTGTGGGGTGGGGGGATTCTATTGATAAAAACAAAAAACATGAATGCAAAAAACAGACGACAACCCCCATCCTCCCCGGTAACTCCTCTTCCTCTTCCTCTTCCTCTCCCTCTTCTCCTTCTTTCTCCTTATCCTCTTCCTCCTTCTCCCCTCCCCACTTATTATGGATTATTTTTTCAGGTGGGCATTTGAGGGGTGGGAAAGAGAAATTCCATATCTGGGTAGGATTGAAACCATATTGTCACCCACGGGATAAACACGCCGAGAAACGGTGATCTTGTCTGTGTTCGCCGACAATAACGAACAGCAAATTATCCCCGGACGTGAGACTCCATACACACACTGACAGCAACTCTGTTTTATCGTGTCCTACGTTACCATCACAGTGGTTGGTGAAAATACAAGTGATTCTGAGCCGCGAGAATTCTTCGACCAAGTCAAGATAATCATTATGTGATATGGTGGACAGTTGAGAGATTTGGATGCTTGTACGAACAAGGAGAACATCACGATCCCAGTCACCCGGACCATAAATTACTTTTTATGGCGCTTCGTTCCTCGTCTGTGAGTCCTTCAGCGTCTTCAGTTCGGACACCGAGTTCGAGTTGAGACGAAGTAAACAATTAGTCCTCTGTTGCAGACATACGAGGTCATCACTCTGGGATATTTTTCCTTCCACATCCTACCTCCGACCTCCATTTCAGTAACTAGAATATGACTTCGCTTACATAAATCTAGACTTCTCTAAGAACATTTCAACAGCATGTTTAGCATTCGTATAGATTTACAATATCTTAGTTCATCATTCAACCTTTCTATATGTGATGGAAAGATAAGTTGATATTTGGAGATTTGAAAAATGGAATATAGTAATCAAAATCGTTTTTACTCAAACGAACTCTCAACTGTCAGCGCTGGTGAAACCCGTGGAAGTCCATTGTGATAACTGCTTTAGGCACCATCACATACGCTCTCGAAATACGAAGAGGGAGGGGTGATCTAATAGAGGTATTCAAGTGGATGAAGGGCTTTAACAAAGGTGATGCATGCAAGGTCATCATATTAAGACAGCAGGGTAGGACTCGTAATGATAGGGTTAGATTGGACCAATTTAGGTTAAAGAAGGAAAAAGGCAAGAACTGGTTTACCAGTAGAGTGATTAATGAATGGAAGAGACCTAGTAACCATGTAGTGAGCTCTGAAACAATTGGTTCTTTTAAGAGAAGATTAGATAACTTTATGGATAGGGATGACAGGTGGTAAGGGACATGGAACTGCCTAGTGTAAGCCTTATGGTGTCTTGCAGCCTCCTCCATTATTATGCGTCCGGGTGAACTCATCTGAAACCAGGTCCACGTTGTAATTTCACCTTTGAATGGACAAATTCTAATCCAAGTAATAGTGAGGAGCCCACGCCAGGAGGCGCTGAGTATCAACGGCTGAAGTCGTTACGTTTACCCTGCGTGCTTGGACTGTTGGGACAGGTAATAAGAAGTCACTACTGGGAATCGGAGAGAAGTGCGGGATTCGAACCCACAACTAAGT
Source organism: Oratosquilla oratoria (assembly GCF_046742065.1). Lineage (NCBI taxonomy): Eukaryota > Metazoa > Arthropoda > Malacostraca > Stomatopoda > Squillidae > Oratosquilla > Oratosquilla oratoria. The sequence goes on from NC_134798.1 coordinate 9,122,421, forward strand.
GAATGCGAGACTAGCACGCTTCCGATTACGCCACCAGCTTACTACGAACTAATGTCCTAACGGACATAACAACATAAGAATGGGAGAGACTGTAAGAGACCAGAAGGCCTACACTAGGCAGCCCCATGTCCCTTACCACCTGCCATCCCAATCCATAAAGCTATCTTCTCTTGAAATAAGCGATTGTTTCAGAGCTCACTCCATGGCTACTAAGTCTCTTCCATTCAATGATCACTCTGTTCGTAAATCAATTCTTGCCCATTTTCTTCTTAAACATCCTGCAGTGGACCTTGAAGACTGGATACTAAAACTGCAGGGGAGTGGCGTTCCTTCACTCACCTCACCATCCCACTCCCACGCAGTGGGAAGTGAGAAATCCCTGATAGGGCAAAGCCCTGTCAGTTGCAGCATACTTTTTTTTTTTTTTTTTTTTTTTTTTTTTAGGCCGATGTTTGCCTCGTCTCCCCACCTGGCCAATAATGTCGGGAACCAACGCAAGAGGCACACAGCGGTTCCCGGGAATCGAACTCAAGACCACCTCTTCATGAGTCCGACACGATTTCCTTCAGCTGAATAAAGTTACCTGACGAGGGTCGTAAACAAACCCCCGAACACCGTCGTTCATAAGCGATTAGCGTCATGTAAGGGATGGGGCTCGATTAGATTTGCATCCACCAATATGTTCTTAGAATGGACATGGAAGATGGCCTGACGTCACCAGTCATGCAAATGTTGGGGCGTAAATTATGTTTTGGATCCAAAAGGATACGTCCGGAGTGACTTACTCCCTGTGACGTCAGGTGGAGGAAAAGTCTTGGCAGGATCTGGTTACGTGTTTTACAAAATAAATAGATAAATAAATACTTCTAGGAGTTTCACGTGATGAATGTATATATATATATATATATATATATATATATATATATGTATATATATATATATATATATATATATATATATATATATAAGTGCGTGTGATTCAACAGTGTCTTGGATCACGTGTTAGACTCGTGATCGACAGCTGTTACCCTCCCGGATGAGAGCTCAGCGGTCACATATGACCTGATCTACGGGTATACCGTGTCCTCACACAGCCCTATACACACACACATGCACACACACACACACACACACACACACGCATACGACTCATGGCGCAGTGGTAGAGTTCCCGGCCGCCACTACGGCGGTCCGGGTTCGAATCCCGCCCTAGGCTGAGATAATTTCAGTGTCACTGCGCTGCGAGTCGTTACTCCAACTCTCGTGGGCGGGGAGTTGTGTGTGTGTGTGTGTCATATAATATATGACCATAGATCGGTCATATATGAGCTCTGAGCTCTCTTCCGCAAGGAAAGATCTGTCGATCGCGAGTCCAACACGTGATCCAAGACCATGGTGAATGACATACTCACACACACAAATTCCTCACATTATATAGAAATGTATAATTTGCAACAGGAGACCATAGCCCCCTTAAATTCTTGTCATGGTTGTCTTGGGGCTCATGGCCCAGTTATGGTCATTTGCCACCGAGGGTGGGATGCCATGGGGATGAATAGAATAGCCTGGCAGCAGCCAAAATAAAAGTAAAAGTGTTACCCAGTAAGGAAGGGTTTGATAATGTCTTCTCTGTTATATGGAAAACATGAGAGACCAAACCTACTTAAATAATAAATGACCTTTTTTTTTTTTAGAAATGTCAGCCACGACTTTACAAATATCAGTGTCTGGGCTGTCTCCAACGCATATGTATTTTTTTTTTCTCTGAGAAACGTGAGTTGTGAATGTACACAAGGAGGCACTTAGCTGCTGGCCATTGGAACTGTCCCCTGTGCCCATAATGTTCTGACAGCCATGTGTTTTACATTTTACCTGACGTAAGGAGATTTTGTTATGGCCATCGGCAGACGATTTTATTCAGCAGGAAGTGGGGACCGTGGGGTGAAGGGGCAGCGAGTTTGAATACCACCATCACTTTTCAGAATGACATCGTAGTTCTCTCTCTCTCTCTCTCTCTCTCTCTCTCTCTCTCTCTCTCTCTCTCTCTCTCTCTCTCTCTCTCTCTCTCTCTCTCTCTCTCTCTCTCTCTCTCTCTCTCTCTCTCTCTCTCTCTCTCTCTCTCTCTCTCTCTCTCTCTCTCTCTCTCTCTCTCTCTCTCTCAACACATCATTTTCCGAGAAAGATTTAACGAGACGTCGTGATAGATCCTCCTATATGACTCCTTTAGCACTTGCGACGGCCGATTAAGAAGCAATTTGTTAGGGAGTCTGACCAATAATAATCACGTCACTGCACCACTGAGCCTGGTCTCGACTACCATTTGGGGAATTGGTTTAATCCCCCATGTATTTTTTTTTTTTTTTTTAACATAATGGCATTTGTTTTTCGTCAAGAATATTCACTCTATTTATGTATCTATTCATTTTGTCATTAATTAATTTATTTATCTATCTATTTATTTTTCTATTTCTTTATTTATTTATTTATCTTAACTCTTTATTCTTTGTTTCACTAATAGAGCTGTACCAAGTTCATTTGACTGAAGCACAGTTTTCATATTTAGATCACGATGATGTGGGTTTTAGCCTGTCAGGGCGATCTGGGGAATGGAATATATTTTATGTACGGGTGACTGCCACTTGCTCCACCAATCCTCATTATTAGAACAAAATTACATTTGGTTATCCTTCCTCCGACATCCGATTAATCGGCGGAATCTCCCACCCCCAGCACTTTTTCCGCCGTAAGATTACTATGGCAAACCATTTTGTTTTCTCAACATAGATACATAGAATGTCATTTGATATGCTGGTGGAAAATAAATTTTTCCTCCAGCATGTGAGATTCCTTCCCGAAAGCTGCGGGCTGCAAATCTGCTTCAACAATCGAAGGAAAAAGAGCCCAGTGTGATAACGTACTTGGGAGGGACGGGTATTAAATCCATATATTCAGATATTCTTGTACTGCCTTGTAATCAGTGACTGGGCTCGTAGGAGCCGATAATTAATCACCTGTTATCGGCTCTTAGGTTGACTGGTCTGTCACAGATGAAACCATTCCGTTCCATTCACACAGTTCTGGCGAAACTCCTCTAATCCCATTCAATCATCGCAAAAGGTGTTGGTTGTTGTAGGACAGGACCGATTTGCGTGTGTGTGCGTGTGTGTGTGTGTGTGTGTGTGTGTGTGTGTGTGCGTGTGTGCGCGTACCAGTACGTTGCAAAGAGGGTCAGGATAGGTTACGCTAGGTGAAGACGAGTTTCAAAGTCGGAGAAGGACCTGTTGAGAAAGAAGACTATTCTTGTGTAGAATAGAGAGATCTGTTAGACTAGGTAGTAGTTACCCAATTGAAAAAAAAAAATATATATATATTATATGTGTATATATATATATATATATATATATATTTTTTCTTTCTTTCTTTCTTTTCAAAAATAGGCAGTAATTGTGCCTATGATAATTATGAGCATAACAATGATTTAAACATAAAAGGTGTGAGAGAGAGAGAAGCATTGGGGTACTAAAATACCTTACATGAATTTTCCTCCTTAGATAATAAAAGTTTGTATTTCTCGAGAAATAGAATGTGACTCCGGAATATGGCGTTACAGATATATATAAAAAATAGTTCTTCATCTAACCGCGATGGGTTTCAGAAATTTCGAATTACGCGACGCTTGATAGGTTACGCGAATTTGAAAATACGCGACTTTTGGTCTCCCAATCATCACGAGACGTCACCGGTCACGAGAACGAGAGGCTCCTTTCTCCAGGTTCTTGGTTACTTCGATCAAAAGTTCGAGGATCAGAAATGGTTCCTTATTAAAGGTGGCGTCACACTAGGCTAACATACTACTTGCTTTTGCTACTTCGTTTGAGTAGAAACGACTTCGGTTGCAATATTCTAGACTTCTGCAAGAACATATCAACAGTGCGTCTGACATTCGTGTTCTAGTTTTAACTTCTCTTAGTTCGTCATTCTGCATTTCACGATAAATATGACGAAAGAGTAATTTGACATTTGGAAATTTGAAAATCAAAAGATCGTAACCGAAGTAATTTTCACTCAAACGAAAGAAAGTAACATGTCAGCGAGAAACGCCTAGTGTGCCACCACCTTAATACTCACAACCTATGTGATCTCTGAGTAAGAGAAATATAGACCTGTTCTAAAACTAACGAACATACACACATATATATATATATATATATATATATACATATATATTAATTTATATGTATACATATATATGTATATATATTCATATATATTTATATATATATATATATATATATATATATATATATATATGAAAAATAGACCACTTGGAAAAAACTAACGAAGCAGAGCGCTTTTGTGTATTACATCTTCAGTGCACTGGAGATGTAATATACGAAAGCGCTCTGCCTCGTTAGTTTCTTTTTCCAAATGGTCTACTTTGCATAAGTGAACACATGTACCCGTGTTCTTATTAGCATATATATATATATGCTAATTATTACCCTAATTATTACCCTAACACCATTAATAAAAAGGTGGTAAATGTCCATCAAAGGTTAAAAGAAGAGCAGAGCCAAGGGGTTTATTCTATTCCGTGTAAAGGTTGTGACTTAGTTTACATCGGACAGACTGGAAGGGATTTGAACACCAGGATGATTGAACATAAACGTTCCATTAGATATGCACAAGATAGCTCAGCTGTGTTCCAACATGTTAAGCAATTTAAACATTGTTTAGATTGGGACAGAGCTGAGCTTATTTATAAATCCAGATGTGAGTTCAGGAGAAAAAATGGTAGAATCTACGATCATTGAATTTCAGCCCAACATGAATATTTCAAAGGGCCAATGGTCCCCGGACATAATGTCCGGACTCTTCATCTCCAACCTAGTGAAAGCTCATTTGCCTCCTGACCTCACATACGGAGTGAGAATAGGGTAGAGATATCTTCCCATGTTCCCCTTTCTTTTGTTAAGGGTGCTACTTAAACAGTACGCCCTCTCTCTTATTTGTATCTACTGAAGAGGATTGCAGTTTGCAATCGAAATATATAGATTCCCCGTTTCCAGTCTTTTCTACTCCAACAGTGGTTTCTACGTTATATATATATATATTATATATATATATATATATATATATATATATATATATATATACATGTATATATATATATATGTATGTATGTACAGTATGTATGTATGTATAAAAACGTGAAATGGCAGTATTGTACATCAGAAACACATCAGAACTGCTGTATATTCGAAAACGAACGTGTAGCCGAGTGATTCCATCAAACCATTGAATAGAATGACTGATGGGCACTTGATTTGAAATAAATAGCCACACGAACCCATGCCAACAAAAATAGACAAATTGTTGTTTACTCAAAAATCTCCAATAGCCTAAAGAATCTTTACAGATATTAATGAAATCATTAACACAGCCATCCCTGTCATGAACAAAAAAATAAACAAAAAATACGCAATGATTTCATCACATTTGTCGATAAAGTGATATTGGAAACCAGATGGTTTCTCGGAACAGTGAACAGAGTTCTATTGAACAGCGGGATGGTGGTCACTCTTTCTGTCGCACAAGGGGGGACTTCAGTCCCCGTCTGTGATATCTCTTGATATTTTTAATTACCAAAGTTTGAGAAAAGTTACTGTTTAAATGTCAGAAGATAAATTTTTGCCAGGAGTTAACTGTGAACAAAGTGTAATTGAACAGAGGGATGGTGGCCAATATGTCTCTATCACACGAGATGGGACTCTATGTTTCGTCTGTATCATCTCTTGATGTTTTTAATTACCAAATTTACGGGAAGTTACTGTTTAAATATGCCACCAAAAAAGGTAAACTTTGCAAAGTATCAAACATTGATTCTTATGCCATATAATGCTTTTAATTACGTGGAACTTATTGTTTATATATGCCACCAAAAAGATGCATTTTTATAGTGTCAAACACTGATTCTTACATTATATGATGTTTTTAATTGACAAAGTTACGTGGAAGTTATTGTTAAATATACCGCCAAAACAGATTAATTTTTGCAGTGTCAAATATTGATTCTTACACCATATCCCAGTCTTTTTATTCCCCTCCAGGTGGCACTCTTCCTTTGATTCTGGCTGCAGCAGTGGCACCTCCCCACTACCACATGGAGACCAACATTGTCTACCTACTGAAAAAAGTATTGCTAAAAAGAGACAGGCTTATAAGAAATATAAGTGCTCGGGTGCATCTAATGACTATGAAAGTTATGTATCAATACAGAGAGATTTAGAAAAGACAATAAGAAAAAGAAAACGACGATACGAAATGAACATCGCTGATAAATCCAAAGAGAATCTTAAAGAATTCTATAGTTACATTAGAGATAAAAAGGTTGTTAGGAATCACATTGGTCCACAATTATCTGTTGACGGTCAACTTGAATATTCAAATGAAGGAATGTGTAATATCTTAAACAATCATTTTAGCTCGGTATTCGTAAACGAAACACCTCAAGTGAACTCAAAACTGAAACCTGTGAAAAGTCTAGGGTAAACTTACTACGGTAAATATAACAAAAGAAAAAATTAAAAGGTGTATAGATAAACTCAAAGTTAATAAAACACCAGGGCCTGACGGTTGGCATCCAAGAATCTTAAAGGAAATTAAAAATGAGATTGTTGTTCCATTAGAAATTATTTTCAAGAAATCCATCATATCCGGAGATGTCCCAAGAGAATGGAAACTAGCTAACGTTACTCCCATATTCAAAAAAGGTGACAAAAAGAAGCCAAATAACTATAGGCCTATAAGTTTGACTTCAATCGTAGGAAAAATAATGGAAAATATCATCAGAGATGCTATCGAACATCATTTAGAAAGTAACCGTTTGATAAATGATAGCCAGCATGGTTTCAGACGGAAACGTTCTTGCGTGACTAACTTACTCGAATTCTACAACACAGTTATCTCGAATTATGACAAAAGAAACAATATAGATTTAATATATCTAGACTTTGCAAAAGCTTTTCATACCGTCCCACACGAAAGACTACTTACTAAATTAGCTTTACACGGAATAAGTGGTAGCCTATTAGGTTGGACTAGTAATTGGTTGAATGGTCGAAAACAGAGAGTTGTTTTAAATGGAAAAACTTCTAGATGGAAAAATGTTACAAGTGGAGTTCCTCAGGGTTCCGTTCTTGGGCCACTTCTATTCATAGTATATATAAATGATATAGACCATGGACTAAAATCTACTGTTTCCAAATTTGCTGATGATACAAAACTGTGCGGAATGGCAAATGATCACTTAAACCAATTAGATATTCAAGAAGATTTAGATATATTACAGCAATGGTCTGAAAAGTGGCTAATGAAATTTAACACAAGTAAATGC
>NC_134798.1:9132316-9152316 GCF_046742065.1 Oratosquilla oratoria
AACATTCGTATTCTAGGTTCAACTTCTCTTAGTTCGTCATTCAGTTTCTCACTATATGACGCAAGAGTAATGACATTTGGAAATCAGAATAACAAAAGATCGTAACCGAAGTCGTTTCTACTCAAACGAAGTAGTAAAAGCAAGTAGCATGCTAGCGAGAAATGACTAGTCTGCCGCCACCTTGAACAGACATGTGGTTCGCCATCCAGAAAGGCTGCAGACTCGAAGGACAAACGTACACGCGGATCCCGATAGATCTTAACGAGCAATTGTACTGAAGAGATAACCAATCAATCAGTCAATCTGTTTCCCTGGTTTCTATCTTTATGGAGACCCGCGGCCTCCAGGAATCCGGCCACAGTCACCATTTCAGCTCAAAAGTAGTCAGTAAAGAGATTTTATCTTTCTCTCTAGAAAGTGTTGAAAAAACGAAAAGGAATATAGCATCAAAATTTAAGTATTATGAAAGAGTGAATGAGCGTTGGGCCTATTCCAGAGACCAGACACTGCCCTATCAGGGCCGCACCTTCGAGTGAAGCCCCAGTCACACTAAGCTTACGACCTGTTTCCGATCACCTTCGACCGAAAATCAAGCGATCGGTCGGCGACACAAAATCTATGCAAGGAATTGAAATGGAAAAAGTTAATGTGGTTGATAAGATGATAATCTATGTACTGGGGACTATTCAGTGTGTATTGCAATGTATCTCTCTATCTATTTATCTATCTTATTACCGACTACCAGCGACTTCCAAAGACGACTTGCAACTGGCCGGCGACCACCTGGTCGCCGGTGGTCGGAAACAAGTCGTGCTTGGTGTGACTGTGCCCAGAAGGTAAGGGTGGGTCGGGCTTGTGAGATGGTTCCTCTCTGGGGACTCTGCCTTCGGGAATCCATCCTTTTTCCATCGCTTCTTTGTGGCCTTTCCGAAAACGCAACCCTTCGTTACCTTCGGGAACTAAAAGGTGACAAAAGAAAGAAGCCAGAGGAAATTCTATTCAACGAAACGAGATGAATTGCATAATGTTGCAAAGCAGGTCACTAGAGGGATTGGTGAGTAGTTTTGCAAGGTTATCGACTCCTTTCGTTGCCGATGACGACACGCATATGTGAATGATAAAGGGTGACTATCTATCTATCCATATATCCCATAGAAGGGAGGTAGCCAAGTCAAAGGCACGTACATACTCCTACTCATTCCACTCTCATCCACCACCCTTTCCCCCCTCTCATCTTAGCTCCTTATGGATGAAATAGGAGATGGCAGCAAGAAATCATTTTGAAGTAACCGAAGACATCGAATGGTATCATAAGGTCCAATGAAAGATCAAACTGTGAAAATGTTGATAATAGGAAATATATGAAATACAGACTGATGTAAATTAGATGTGTGTAATGACCGTCATAAGAGTATCAGTGACACTGACATGGAATGCCACCAATGATAGGGATAGTAGCTGATAGCATCACTTTCGTTTCCAAGTTCATAATAAACTCCTTCCACACAGTGACCTCGCATTTTAAGCTCTTTGGTTCTTTCTAATGTCAGGCAATCTTATTCGGTTGAAACAGTGGTTCATAAGGTGGGGATTGATTACACCCGTGAATTGGGAGGGTGGGGATAATAAAAGAAAAAAGGAAAGTAATTCTGTGAACCGAAAAACCAATGCAACACCATAGGGCAGGATATTGTATGGAGTATTTTCTGTAATGTATGAAATGTATGTATTCAAAGAAGATAACAAAACCCCGCAGTGATTATGAATGATGATTCAGCTTTATAAGTGGAGGTAACAAGCTTGATGTGTCATGACAGTTAAATTGGGGAACAAGCGAAAAATAAAATGCAACGAGAGATGTTTTGGCGCCTGATCAGGGTCTCGATCCACCCAGATCTCCTGCAAGCTGGAGTCCGCCCCTGAGTTGACTAAAATCATTCGACCCTGGTCAGAATAAAAACAATGAAGATACATTATCGTGTGTGTTTAGGGGTGACAGTAAAAGATAATCCTTTATATTCAGATAAATCCTTTCAACACGGTGACGTATTTATACAATTCGTTCTAGCTAAGGGCGGGCGATTTCATGCAGCTACTGATATGGGCGGACTCCAGTCTGAAGGGCATATCGATCGATCGGGACCCTCAAGACAAATTAATACATACATACATATACCAAGGCTTTTTCCCCCTTCCAAGGGAGGTAGCCACAAAGGGAAAGGCATAAAAACACTCTCACCCATTTCATCCCTAATACACTCCACACCCTCCCACCCTTCCTCTCATAATTATATATATATATATATATGTATATATATATATATATAAGTATATATATATATATGTATATATATATATATATATATATACAGTATATATATATATATATATATATATATATATATAATATATAATATACATATATATATAATATACATAATATATATTATATATATATATATATACATATATATATATATATATATATATATATATATATATATGTGTGTGTGTGTGTGTGTGTGTGTGTGTGTGTGTGTGTGTGTGTGTGTGTGTGTGTGTGTGTGTGTGTGTGTGATTCACCATTGTCTTGGATCACGTGTTGGACTCGTAATCGACAGCTATTTCCCTCACGGAAGAGAGCTCAGAGCTCATATATATGACCGATCTATGGGTAATGCTGTGACCTTACATACACACACACACCCAACTCCTCGCCTACGAGAGTTAGAGTAACGACACGCAACGCAGCGATACTGAAATTATATCAGCCCTGGGCGGGATTCGAACCCGGACCGCCGAAGTGGCGGCCGCAAACGCTGCCACTGCGCCATCGAGTCTGCGTGTGTGTGTGTGTGTGTGTGTGTGTGTGTGTGTGTGTGTGTGTGTGTGTGTGTGTGTGTGTGTGTGTGTGCACACACACACACACACACGTTACCGAACTGAAGGAATTAAAGGCATGGGATACAATGGAAGAGCAAACTGTCGCAGTTGGTGGGTCCCATCAATATTAATAGGTATGCTGTAACCCCTTCTGTCCTGCTGGACATGCGTATCGTAACCCCCAAAAAAGGGGTTCGGTTTCCAGGGGCCACCGATGAGAACCACTTGCTTAGGCTGTCTTTACAAAGTGGGGCGGGACGACAGCGTCTACAGCAGCCAAGCGACTCCTGACGAGATTTTATTTATTCTTATTTTATTTTATTTTTCTTATTTATTTTTTCATTTTTTATTATTATTATTTCTTTTTTTCTTTCTTTTTTTGAGATAAATAGCGGGACTGAGGTCGGTATTGTAATGATAATGTCTCGCATCCTGCTTGTCGACCCCCTTCAACGCGGTGACGTTATCTATGGTTTGCATCATAATTAAAAACAAACGATTTTATGGAGCTTAGGGAACGGGTGGACCCTGCCCTGAAGGATATCTGGATCGATCGGGACCCCTTGAGGCCAGGGTTCGTAACCCCAGCTGCATCACATAGCCTGTCCTTAGATCAAATTAAGTGTATAAGAGACCTCATCGTGTTGAAGGAGTTAACCCCCGTTCTGTAATTAAGTTCATAATCATCTTCATCAGAATCCATATTACAGTCGACCTGACGCGACAGCGAGAGGGCGCCACGGAAGTGAATGAAATCGCCTGGCAGCGGCGGCAGATAAGGTTCATAGAAAACGTATCACCTGGTGATGAAGAGGTTGGGAGTTTGCGGAATTTTTCTGTCATTTTTTTTCCCGCATCCGACCAAGTTATGGACCAAAAAGTCCCCTGTCGGCATGATTTTCCTTTGTAATCCTTTATCACCGCAAATATCCGACTTTATTAGATAATTCATAGTTTTATATTTTTTCATATAGCCGTGCTATATGCATGCATACGCACACACACACACACAGCATAGAGCAAAACCGGTCAGGAATAAACTCAGGAACTCGGAACTATACCCGTGACTTCTTTTTCCACCTTCATCATGTATATATACATATATATATATATATATATATATATATATATATTTATATATATATATATATATATATATAAGTTCGTGTATGTGTATGCGTATGTGTGTGTATACGTGTATGTGTGCATATGTATTTTCAACGTAATATAACAGTATTGTAGTCATTATCCTCATAATTCATATCAAATCAATGTACTGTTAGAGACATCCAAACATGACCCGTGATGTATAAGAATTACTCAAATTCATTTCTCGTGGTTGCTGTTGTGTCAATAGCCTTTCGTTAGTAAAATATCAATTTCATTACAAAACAATTATTGTCTATAGAAATATATAAAATATTAAAGATGTATATTTTCGACATAATGTGTTACCAGTTGATCAAATGTCCTTCAACGGAAATGTTTACCAACGCTTCTATCCTAGGAGACACTCGCGCCGCTGTCGTGCATTATCTTGTATTTCCTATGATTGAATGGAAATGTAGTTTCCCCTATAATGTCATATATAAATATGTATATGTATATACATACAGTACATACCTTCATAAAACATTCATATATTATATACATATATATATATATACATATATGTATACACACAGACACAGAATATATATATATATATATATATATTATATATATATTATATATATATGTGTATATATATATATATATATATATATACATATATATATATATACTGTATATGTATATATATATATATAGAGAGAGAGAGAGAGAGAGAGAGAATTATACATATAAAATATATATTTGTACATATATATATATATATATATATATATATATATATATATATGTGTGTGTGTGTGTGTGTGTGTGTGTGTGTGTGTGTGTGTGTGTGTGTGTGTATGTATACATGCATATATATGTATATAAATATATATATACATAGGCAGGAGGTTCTCCCTCTGGCAAGAAATATTATATGTAATAGCATGATGACAACTCACAATTTTCATGTTAACTTTTTTCAATACTGCGAACAATGCAACGCATTTCAAGAGGCAATCTATGTAGAAGACCAGCAAAGGACATTACAACACATCCATATATAATATATATATATGTATATATGTATACATACATATATATATATATATATATATATATATATATGTATGTATACATATACATATATATATATATATATATATATATATATATATATATATATATATGTAATGTGTAATTGCTCCCACCGATAGAATTACCTCATTGTCTTGATCAAATGTTTGCAATCTCTGCTTACTTCTCAGAAAAGGGCTCTTTTATATTTAACGCAAATATTTGCCTTTGTTATTTAATTGCGTTCAATATTCCGATTATCACACACTCGCACTGTCAACATTGCTGATTTATGTCGATTTTCTTGCACAGCGTCGCTGGTCGATACGACAAGATCGACGTCGTGGTCTCCGTCTCCGTCGTCGTCGATAGAAATGCGATATGTAATCGACGGAATGATAGTTTCCTGCTGGGCGTAACCACGACGACCGCCGACACAGAAACCATTTTTGTGCCCAAGGAGCCGTCGCTACCTACGGCCGGAGGGGTGGGTGGAGGGACGGGTGGGGGTGGGGGGTCAGGAGGGGTGAAGGGGGAGGGGGGAATATGGCCACCATCGCGACGATCACGGCAACGCTCCTTCCGCTCAGTCCGGGAGTTCCGCGACCTATTTAGCTCGTGTTCCCCGTGTCAGGTATCAGGTCTTCCTAGTCTATGGTCCCCTGGAAACCATCTCAGTATTGAAGAGAATCGTTGGGTATCCACTAAGTCCCATTGAGTTTCAGTTTGTGGCCACACTTGTGAAACTGTTGGGGACCTTTTTTGGGGACTGGGATCCCTTGGGGGGGGGGGTAACATGGCTACAGCTCCCCCACCCCCACCCAGGATAAGAAGAGAAGAGAAGCGGTCGACCCCGCAACCCATCCGCTCACAGCAACTTCAAGAGCGACAAAGAAAACACGCGCATCGACAACGCTAACAACAACGCCAGCGATAAAGACAACGACAAAGCCAACGACAACAACAACGACAGTAACAACGACAACGGCAGCGATAACGACAACGCCAGTAATAAAGACAACGACAACAACAACGCCAGCGTCAACGTCAAAGATAATGATAACGACAGCGACAATCACAAGAACAGTGACAGCACCAACGACAACGACAACAACAACGCCAACCCAACGATGACGAAAATCACAGTAATGACGACAACAATAACAACTACTACTACAGCCGTTATCACAGTGACTGCAGCATCACTGGTTGCAACAGTTTCAACAGCACCAACAACAAAAACACCAACAACAGAAGAAACGGTAATAACGATAATAACTACAACAGCGACCACAGCAGCAACGTTAACAACAACAAAAAATCACCATCAATAACTACAGGAGCATCAATAACAGCAACCATAACATCAACGAGGATAATAGAGTAATGCAAATGAATAACAACAATGTTTGCCGCCGTGTAGCTTTTGACTCAATAACAAAGTTGGTGGAGAAAAAATACTCACGTGTTTATCTAATTGAATTTTAAAATGTAGATTTGTATCATAAACACAATCATTAAGACAAACAGTAATTCAAGATCAATCTACCTTACTGTTGCTTGTGTGATTTTATTGTAGAATAAATTATGTGAAGGTTAAGCAATAGGGGGTTAGTTACGAGCAAAATTGTTACCTTTACCCAATGTGTTTAGATAGCCAGGGCAAGTGGCAGTCACTAGTGTTCGTTTAGGAGAGAGCAACGCATGTGTTGTTGATTCTATTGATGTTATTGTTGTTGATGCGACTTCATGCTTTTGGTGATTTGAATGTTGTTGTTGCTGCTGCTGTCGATGTTGTTGTCTTTGCTGTTATTGTCAATAAAATTTTGTTGTTATTGTTGTTGTCGTTATTGTTACTGTTATTTCCACTGCCATTTTTGTTGTTGCTGCTATTACTGTCGGCGTTGCCTGTTGTTATTGTCATTGCCACTTTAGTTGTTGTTGCAATACTTTTTGTTATTGTTTATCCTACTGTTGTTGTTATTGTTGTTGCTGCTGCTGTCGGTATTGTCTTTTTTGTTATTGGTATTGCCATTTCATTTGTTGTTGTTATTGTTATTGTTGTTATTGTTATTGTTATTTTTTGTTGATGTCGTGGTTGATGTTATTTTTTATCGTTACTGTTGTTATTGTTGTTCTTGGTTGCTATAGCTGTTGTAATTTTTTTTTTTTTTTTTTTTTCTAACTGATACTATACCCTACCAAGGAACCCCAAAGACAATCATCCCCAGCCGAGACTTCCAACTAAACAAGAGTTATCATTACCGAGCCTTGTTATTATTTCTTTTCAATATTCCTCATTGCTTTAAATTGTAAACATTGAATTTTTTATACAAACATTCCCATAATAGACAAATAAGAGTGTGTGTTTTCACATCACCAGAAACCAAAATAAACAAATATATTTTCGTCTAAAAAAACAGGTAATTAAACACACAAATCGGGCTATCAGGCATATCCTGTATAGATGAATGAGTGGGCTTTGTGGATCTTTCAAGGCTTATTGTTATGGGGCTTGATGTTTGTGAGTACCTTACGCAAGCCTATGTTCAATTCTTAGGTTCCTCTGAGTATAATTTTGAGTACTTTCAGTATAAAAGAATATATGGAGGTGACGGCACACTAGGCTAGCATGCTATTTGCTTTTGCTACTTCGTTTGGGTAGTAACGACTTTGGTTACAATATTCTAGACTTATGTAAGAACATTTCAACAATGTGTCTAACATTCGTATTCTAGGTTTAACTTCTCTTAGTTCGTCATTCAGCTCCTCACTATATGGCGCAGGAGTAATTTGACATTTGGAAATTTGAAAAACATATGATCGTAACCGAAGCCGTTTTTACTCAAACGAAGTAGCAAAAATAAGTAGCATGCTAGCGAGAAACGCCTAATGTGCCGCCACCCTAAGCAACTCGGTAGACCCAGAAGTCGGACAGTGGAAGGCCAGAGGACTTTGATTTGATGTCCTCTTCATTTGAATGAGTTTCAGAGTTTCTTTTGCGACCTCAGGTCAAAATGTACTCCTCGACCTAGCTGGGATCTCGGCCAGATCAGGTTGGGCTTTGAAGCTCAAGGAAAGAGGACCTCTGGTGGTATTGCAGGTGCTCTAGATGGGACATGATGTATACTGTCGACACCAGAGAGAGAGGAAGAGAGAACAAAGAAGAGAGGGAGGTAAGGAAGGAGGGAGGAAGAAAGGGAGGTAAAGAGGATGGTAGGGAGGGCAGGAGGGAGGAAGGTAAAAAGGGAGGGCAGGAGGGAAGAAGGAAGGTAGGGACGGAAGGAGGGAGGTAGGTAGAATGGGAGAGAGGGAGATAGGGAAGGAGTAAGTCGTCGATAAGTAAAAAAAAATCTAATTGTGTGTGTGTATGTATATATATATATATATATATATATATATATATATATATATATATATGTGTGTGTGTGTGTGTGTGTGTGTGTGTGTGTGTGTGTGTGTGTGTGTGTGTGTGTGTGTGTGTGTGTGTGTGTGTGTGTGTGTGTGTGTGTGTGTTGAAAGAGAGAGACACAGAGATGTAAAATGTATATTACTTCCATCGCAGTAAGGGAACCACGGAGATAACTAAAATTGCCAGACGGCAGCAAGAAGGTTAAGGAAAGTGCCACCTGGAACGGAAGGGGTTTTTTGAGTCAGGCTATACATTCTCAGTTACCGATATATATATATATATATATATATACATGTATATATATATATATATACATATATATCACATATATATATATATATACATATATATATCATATATATATATATATATATATATCATATATATATGTATATATATATATATATATATATATATATACAGTATATATATATATATATATTTCTAACCACGGGATCGTTAAAATAGCCAGGTTGCAATCCGAATAGAATTAGTGTGCCAGCCTATTCTAAATAGAAGTTCTAGTGGGACCGTAATATAACTAAAAACACCTTTCTCCACGTGATGTGTTACATCACTGGCTTTCCTGTGACGTCATTGGCGATCTTGTGACGTCATTGGTGCGCTATGACGTCATCACCTTTTTTTTTTTTGCGTGACGTCATATTCTGACCCTTTGATGTCCTCATTCCCTTCCGTGACGTCTTAATCTAACCCTGTGACGTCATTACCCCTATTCCGTGATCTCATAGTCTGGTCCTTTTTTCCATGGAAAATAATTATGACATGAAAAGGATTATACGGTGTTTTCTAAGTAATGAAAATCGAAGGTTGTCGGCGGCCATAGGTTACCCGTTGAACGACGTAGACCACGGCCCTATGTTCGCCGAAACCATGACGACAGCTACTACCATGATCATTACATCACCACTGTCATCACCATGGGAACACATACCATCACTTCCGCCTTTACCAGATCTGCGTCTCTCTTTGGCATAATCGTATGACTACAGGAAAATCCTCTCACCCACCCCCCACCCCTCCACCACCACCCAAATTGATAGAATTATTTTGCGGTAGCCAGAATAAAAGCTTTAAGTCCATCAGGGAAGTGAAAGGGTTAAGTTTTGATATAATTGATATTATAACATTAGTGCAACTTGACAACATACGCGCGCACACACATACACACACGCGCGCGCACACACACACACACACACACACACACACACACACACACACACACACACACACACACACACACACCTTGACTCTAAAGGAGTTAGATGGCGGCGATGGTAGGGTGGTAGTGATGGTGGTGCAAGCTTCTTGCTCAGAATATGAATAAATCGATCAGTAAATTGAGTATATCCCATATACTAATTAATTTCTGAGTGATTAACACAACTGAAGTGATCTACACCTACATTTTTTAGAAAGTTTAAGATTAGTGGCAAACGGAGCATTACTGGTGTTCCTGCGACGTCATTGGCGTTCATGTGACGTCATTTTTACGTCATCAATTGATGTTCTTCTATGCAATTAATAATGATAGCGTCACAGAAATGAATATGCCGGTTTTTTTTTTTTTTTCTCTTTCTAAACAACGGGATTCGAAGGTATCAAGCGACCTTGGAGCACTCGTTGAACGACGTAGAAAACGGCTTTATGACTGTTCAAACCATCACCACAATCAGTAACACAAAGATTACGGATTCAGTTGTAGTTCGTAGCCTAGAATGAAAAATACTTAGATGGATCCATTAGGATTTTGTCGCCAAAATTCTATGCAAACTGTACAGGCTTCCCTGTATTTTACATACACACACACACACACACACACACAAGCACGCACACACACACACACACACACAAGCACGCACGCACAAACACACACACACACACACATACACACATTTCAGCCCACCCAGGGCTGAAATAATTTCAGTACCACTGTGCTGCGAGTCATTACTCCAACTCTGGTGGGCGGGGAGTTGGGTGTGTGTGTGTAAGGTCACAGCATTACCCATAGATCGGTCATATATGAGCTCTAAGCTCTCTTCCCGGGAAGGGGGTGGGGATAGCTGTCAATCACGAGTCCAACACGTGATCCAAGACCATGGTGAATCATACATGCATGCACATACACACACACATGCACAAACACACATACATACACACGCATACACACAAATACATGCACACACACACACACATACACGCACACACATGTGCATACACACATACACAAGCACACATATACACACATGTACACATACACACATGTACACACACACACACACACACGCACGCACGCACACTACCTTAACTGATGGTCCTGCGAGATGAACGACGGAGAGAGTTTTCTCCCTGCCACTCATTTTTAAAAATCCTCAGCGCCCTAACGTCCATCTGGAGATGCAACCTTGGGGGGCTGGCTCTCGGTCTCCAGACCGGGCCTAAGAACCTTTCTCTGTCAACTTCGACTGTATTTCTTCCTTACTGCATTATGCTTGTGGCAGTCCGTCGGTGATCGACGACTACAGTGCTCCGGTGAAGTGGGATGAGGTGAGTGAGGCTGGGTGGTGGTGCTGAGGTCTTTGGAGTTGATGCCAGTGGAGGTGACTGCGGAGCTGGGAACAGAGAAAATCACACACTAATACAACGCGAACACTCGAACGTTTTTTTCTTTCTTTAGAAGTTTACCAGAGGTCCAGAGGACTGTTGCCAACCGCTGTTGGGCTGCGGGTTCCCAGTCATAGAAACTCAAGGCAACAGTATTACGATAACATATAACCAAACTATATTTTGTTGTGAAGTGTTCAACTTCAAAGTAAAGACAATCGATTTTTTTCTTCTCTTGAGAAATTTACCAGAAGGCTAGAGGACTGCTGCCAACCGCTATGAGGCTGCGGTTTCCCAGTCACAGAAACCCAAGAAAATATTACGATAATATATAATCAAATTATGTTTTGTTGCGGACTTACAGAGGACAATAACCAAAATGATAAATACATACATACATATCCCAAGGCTTTTTCCCCCTTACACGGGAGGTAGCCAAAAAGGAAAAGGCATAAAATCATTCCCACCCATTCCATTCCTGAATACACTCCACACCCCTCCACCCTCCCTCTCATCTTAGCACCTCCCGGATGGCGGGCCATCCCTGCACCTTGTCCACTGCCCCGGGTCAGAAGCAGTGTCGCAAGACACAGCACATCCACAGCAAGGCTCAGAAATTTACCTTGCGAAGACAAGCTTAGGCACCTTAATTTACACTCTGAAAAAACGTAGTGTGGGGTGATCAAATAAAGGTGTTCAGATGGATCAAGGGCTTTAACAAGGATGATGCAGATAATGTCATTACATTAAGACAATATGACAAAACTCGCGGTAATGGATTTAAATTGGAGAAATTTAGATTTAAGTGGGAAATATACAAGAACTGATTTACCAATGGAGTAGTAGTGAGCGCAGAACCTATTGGTTGTTTAAGAATCTGTCGATTGTTTTAAGAGGTTAGATAACGTAGAACTGCCTAGTTTAGGCCTTATAGTTTCTTGCAGTCTCCTTTATTCTTATGTTCTTACATGAAGGTAAAGATACTAGTCACTACACTCGCAGGAGCGAGTACATCCACCCACCCGCACAGCGAGCCAGAGTCATGCCCCTGTGAAGTGTGTTAACCCCTTCAATACTGCAACTTACTTTATTTCTTCTTTTCTGGCTAATAACATGCGATTTTATCCTGGTGAGGTGGGTGGGTGGGTGGGAACTCCGGCTTAAACTGGATTTGGTTGACCGAGGATTCTTCAAGCCCTATTCCAATCCCTGACCCCACTTTAGGTGATTAAAGTCGCTTGTTGCGAACTAGAACACAATCCGTAAAGTGCGTCACCGTGTTGAAGTGTGTTAAGTAGTCTTTGATGCGCTTCTCGACGCCAGCAGCAACTCTGTGAACCTTTTGTTAGCGCGAGTCGTGAACGTGCGGCGGGTTGCTGGCTACTGTTGTGAAGGCCGCGCCAGGGAACAGGGACCGTTTGTGTCTGTTTCGTTCATGATCGTGGCATGGAAAGGAAAATGGGGGAGAGGGGGATGTCTGTGAAGGACTATAGAAGGAGGGAATGTCTGTGCAGGGCTTCAGAGAAATATAAAGGATGTCTGTGAAGAAATATAGAAAAAAGGGAATGTCTGTGCAGGACTATAGAAGGAAAGGGAGGATGCCTTTAAAGGATTAATGAAGGAAAGAGGAATGTCTCTGAAGAACTATAGAAAGGAGGTAATGTCTGTGAAGGACTATGGAGAGAATGAGAGATTGTCTGTGCAGAACTACAGAAGGAAGGAAAAGATGCTTGCTAAGAACTTTAGAAGGAGGTAGGAATGTTTGTGAAGAACTATAGAAGGAAGGAAGGAATGTCTATGCTGAACTGTAGAAGGAAGAAGGGAATATCTACGAAAGACTATAGAAAAGAAAGAGAATGTCTGATAAGGACTTTAGAAGGAAGGAGGGAATGTCTGTGAAGTACTATAGAAAGACGAGAGGAGTAGGGTGGGGGTTAGATTATGTGAAGGATTATTAAACGAAGTAGAGGAGTGGCGTGGGAGATAGGGGTAGATGAAAATGTTTATGTAGGGCAAAGGAAAGGAGGGGAGTAGAATTGAAAGGTTGAAGCGGGTGAAGATATCTGTGAGGAACTATATAGGAATGAATGGAGCACAGAAGTATAGCTGTCTGTGAAGAACACGCGAATGAAGGGAGCACAGAAGTATAGCTGTCTGTGAAGAACTATAGGCGAGTGAATGGAGCACAGAAGTATAGCTGCCTGTGAAGAACTATAGGCGAATGTATGGAGCACAGAAGTATAGTTGTCTGTGAAGAACTGTAGAGGGAGTAAGGGAAGCCTGTAGGTGGATGTAGGTGAAGATACATGCGAAAAATTGTACAAGAAAGATATGTACTGGGCTCAGGGTGTAAGACCCTATTCACACAAGCGGTTTGAACCACGCGGAAATCGTGGCGGTACCACAAAGTCAAAGGAAAACTGCGCGGTTGTGTTCATAAACGCATCCATTGACTTACATTAAAATTGAACCGCGGCGGTTGAAACCGTTAGTGTAAACAAGACCTAAGAGTAGAGCTAGGGTAAGGGGGTGAACACTTGAAAGTTCTATTGTTGCTATGGTAACATCGAAACACTGTGTAAAATCGTCTGGCGTCAGCCTTTGAATAACAGTTTTTACGAATGTTCTTCAAGTTCACGAAAAGTGTTATGAAAATCGCCATCCCTCACCCACGCAGTGGAAAGTGAGAAACCTCAGTCAGAGCAAAGCTGCTGGGTATTCCTAGGCCGTTCTTGGGTCGCCTCCCTGCCTCTTGGGTCGCCTCCCGGGAATCGAATTCATGACCACCTGGTCTTGAGCTCGATACGGTAATCTCCCTAAATAAATATAAATTATTGAATATTTTTTCTATCACGGTTTGAATAACTTTCTATGTTCGGTATTTTGAATGGGTCGTAATGTGCCAGATTCCGTAGATATTCGAAAAACTAGCGCTTCCCAGAATAAGATGTGTAGAAGGTATCTGATCCGTACAGTGACGACCTTCAAACGGTTAATGAGTACAGACGACAAAGAGAACCTCTGGACTCTGGAGCCTTACCTAATCAAAATGATAATGGTGATGACAATGATAATAATGATAATAGTTATAATTATAATAATAAAGATAATAATAGTAATATACATAATAATAATAATAATGATAATACATACTTATACCAAAGGCTTTTTTCCCCCTTACACGGGGGTGGTAGCCAAAAAGAAAAAGGCATAGAAACCACTCCCACCCATTCCATCCCCTACATACTCCATTCCCCTCCACCCTCCTCCCTCCCTCTCATCTTGGTACCTCCTGGATGACAGGTCATCCCTGCATCCTGTCCACTCCCCTGGATCAGAAGCAGTGTCGCAAGACACAGCACATCCACAGCAAGGTCGCTTCATAAATTCGGGGACCCCCCCTCTCCGTCCCCTCATGCAGAAAAGGAGAAGACGGGGAGAAATCCCTTCGGGCTGCGTCAGATTATTTCTCATACATACTTCTTCACCCCCCATCCCCCACCCACTCCCCCTCATGCATCACAGCATCATCCATACACAACCCTTCTCCATTCACCCCTATATTCTCTCCTCTCCCGTCCTTCCTCAACAGACATTCCTCTCTTTTGTAGTGACCCTTTTACCCCATCCATCCATCTCATCCTAGGACGCCCCCTCATGTTCACTCCTTCCACCTCTGCCTTCCACACCTCTTTTACTAATCTTTCTTCACTCATTCTTTCCATGTGTCCAAACCATCCTAATACTCTTTCATCAACCCTATCTCCCAACTCCCTTTCCAACCCTGTTCTCCTCCTCACCTCTTTATTTCTCACTCTATCTAGCCTAGTAACCCCTATCATACTTCTCAGACATTTCATCTCAAACACATTCAAACTCCTTCTCTCTTCCTCTCTTATGTTCCATGTTTCTGCCCCATACAGTACTGTCGGCACAATCACTCCTTCATATAACCTCCTCTTATCATCCATTCCCAGATATCTATTTCCCATTACACTTTTTAATCCACCAAGACATTTACTCGCTTCTCTCAATCTACATTCTACCTCCACCCCCACTCCTCCCTTTCCTGCCACATTCGCACCCAAGTATCTAAAACTATCCACTTCCTCCAGTCTCTCTCCTTTAATGCTCACTTCCAGCCTGCTGTCACTCTCTCCCCTTGTACATCTCATCACCTTACTTTTGCTCACATTCATCTTCAGCTTCCTTCTTACACACACCTTCTCAAACTCCGTCACTAACTTCATCAATCCCTCCTCTGATCCTGCTGCAAGCAAGCAACAACTGGCTTATTTCACACTTTTCTCCATTTTCTTCAACCATCTCCAACACCTGTCCCACTACCCTTGCATTCACCTCTCGCACCACCCCATCCATGTATAGATTGAACAGCCAGGGCGACATAACTCATCCCTGGCGAAGTCCCACCTTTACCTCAAACCATTTACTCTCTCCATTTCTAAACCTAACACAAGTTCTACTCCTCTCGTAAAAATTCTTGACTGCTCTTAACAACTTTCTTCCTATCCCATATATCTGCAGTACCTCCCACAGTGCCTTCCTGTCTACCCTGTCGTAAGCCTTTTCCAAATCCATAAAAGCCCAAAAAAACATCCTTACCTTTCTCACATATCTGTCTTACCACAAAAATCTGATCTACACAACCCTTACCTGTCCTAAAGCCACACTGTTCCTCAACAATTACTCCCTCTGTTCCTCTCCTAATTCTCTCAATCAAGACTCTCCCATAAGCCTTCCCAACTACACTCAACAAGCTGATCCCTCTGAAACTACTACACTCACACTTGTCCCCCTTTCCCTTGTAAAGCGGAACGATACAGGCACTCCTCCAGTCCTCCGGCACTCTACCCTCTCTTAAACAAACATTAAATAGCCTTACCATCCAGTCCACCATAGCTGTACCTCCTTTCTTCAGACATTCTGCATGGCATCCATCCAACCCAGGTGCCTTACCTACTCTCATCATCTTAACAGCTGCTTTCACTTCGTCTTTCCCTATTTCTCCTCCATTTTCCTCACTCATCACTCATTTTCTTAGCGCTTCCCACTGCAACTATCTTTCCTTCCCTATCCTCCTTCACATTGAGCAACTCCCGAAAATACTCTGCCCACCTTCCTCTCACTGCCTTTTCCGTAATCATCTCTCCATCTGCACCTTTTACATTTTCTTCTCGATTTTATTCACCTCCTCTTCCTCTTTTAATTTCTTTCCAAAACATTTTTTATTACTTTCAATTTTGTCTGTCATACTCTTACCCCATTTCACATCTGCTCTCCTCTTTGCTTCCTTTATCATATACTTAACTTCCCTTCTCTTTACTTTGTACCTCTCATACGATTCCCTCGTCCTAATTTGTAGCCAGTCTATGAAAGCCTGCTTCTTCTCTTCTACACCCTTCTTTGCTTTCTCATCGCACCATTCACTACCCTTCCTTCTATTTCCTCCCGCCCTCCTTGTTCCACACACCATCTTTGCACACCTCATGACTCCCTCCTTGAACCATCCCCATTCCTTCTCCACTCCTAGTTCTACTCTATCCTTCACTCCCTCCCACTCCTCTCTCAGCTCCTTCCTGTACTCCTTCTCCTATTTTTTCTCATTTAAGCAGTTCACTCCAAGTACCTCCCTACCTTCTGCCCTTTTCCTCTTTCTCCACCTATTCTCCACTCTCTATTTTCCTTCCACCAGAAAATGATCTGATATTCCCCCACTCTCTCCCATTAAGACATGTACATCCTGAACTCTTCCTACCATACCCCTGGTCACCACTATATAGTTCATTAACGCTCTATCTGTCACCCTTCCATCCATCACCCTCTCCCCTGTGCACTTATGCTTGAATTTCTTCCTAAACACTGCATTTGCTATCATCAACTCTCTTTCAAGACACATCTCCACCATCAATTCTCCACTACAATTTTTACCTGGAACTCCATACTTCCCAATCACTCCGTCTATTGGTTCATTTCCTACCCTAGCATTAAGGTCTCCCAGTACAACTACATTTACATTTCTCCCTAATCCCTCTATGCACGTCATTTAAATCTACCCAAAAAGCCTCCCTTTCCTCTACGCCTTTCTCACTACCAGGTCCATACGCACTTACAAAAACCCACATCTCCCATCCCAGCTTCACCTTCATCCACATAAACCTTGAAAAAAACTCCTTCCACTCCACTACACGCTTACCTATCTCTTCGCTTACTACTATAGCCACCCCTTCTCTCCCTCGTCCCCTCTTCACTCCTGAGAACCTCCGAACTACACTCCCAAACTAAAACTTGCCCCTCCCTTTCATTTTAGTTTCACTCAAAGCCAGTACATCCATCTTTCTTTTCACAAACATACTGCCTATCTCTTCCCTTTTACTCTCATCTGTACCACATCCACGCACATTAAAAGACCCAAACCTTAGGGTACTGGCTGGAAAACTCCCAGGCCCTCTTATGCCTTTACTTTTTTTCTAGGAATGTCCCATGTGGGGCTACAGGTAGCAGGACTCCTAATCCCATCTTCCGTCCCGCTTTTTTTTTTCGCCTATTACGACTCAAGCGGAAAGACTTCGTGGAAGCATTCTTTTCCCCCACCACGGGGTAGGCAAAAAAAAAGGAAATGAATATTCAGAGAAATAGTACAGGATAGTAACAAGGAGTTGGGGGACAGCATAACAGAGGGACAGTCGTAGTATAAAAGTGTCATAATTTCTCCATGAACAGAGTTTTCCTCTATCACAGACAAAATGATGTGTGCCTCTGGTCCGTAGGGGCGCCCCATATAGACCCTAAAGTATCAACTGTATGCTACTTTGCCACAATAACATGCAGCCAATACCCCAGACGGGGGTATAATGATAATAATAATGGTAATGATGATGATGGTAATGATAATAATAAAAATAATAATAATAATAATAGTAATAATAATGATAGCAATGATAATGATGATAATAATAATAATGATAATAATGATGGTAATATTAACAATAAGAATGATAGTGATAATAATGATAGTAATATTAAGGATAATAATAGTAAAAATAATGATGATAATAAGAATTACAATAATAATAATGATAATAATAATATCAATAATCATATTATTAATAACAATAGTAATAACAACAACAATAGTAATAACAACATCAGCAATAACAATAATATAACAAAATAAAATAAATAGAGGAGGACCTGACAGGCACCCAAGACCAGAACGGATTAGAAAGATTAGAGGCGGGCTGGTGAGAGGAAGGGCGGCTCAGAAGGACGTTTAAAACGCTGTTGCACACCTCGGCGTCAGCTGCATCTGTGATAAAAGTTTGAACAGCTGCTTGCTTGGCAAGAGATGTATGTATATATATATATATATATATATATATATATATATATATATATATATATATATATATACACACACATTATAAAAACATATATATCTAAGTCTAAATAAAAATATTCTTCTAAAAAACGCTGTGGAAGTCGGGGACAGGTGGTATTACGGTGACACTTTGTCCTAAAAATATTCTTGAAAAAGTGCTTGGGTAAGTCGGGGTCAGTTGGTATTCTTCTTCTTCTTCTTCTTCTTCTTCTTCGCGTTCTTCTTCTTCTTCTTCTTCGCGTTCCTCTTCTTATTCTTATTCTTCTTCTTCGCGTTCTTCTTCTTCTTCTTCTTCTTCGCGTTCTTCTTCTTCTTCTTCTTCGCGTTCTTCTTCTTCTTCTTCTTTTTCTTCTTCGCGTTCTTCTTCTTCTTCTTCTTCTTCCTCGCGTTCTTCTTCGCGTTTTTCTTCGCATTCTTCTTCGCGTTCTTCTTCTTCGCGTTCTTCTTCGCGTTCTTCGTGCTGGGGATCGCGTGTTGGGGTTCCGCCCCGAGGCCGAGGCCGAAGGGGAAAACGAGGGATTAGAGCGCGGAAAGCTGCGGCCGTAGGCCGCTGTTTGCGGCTTGTATATATATATATATCTATATATATATAGATATAGAGAGAGAGAGAGAGAGAGAGAGAGAGAGAGAGAGAGAGAGAGAGAGGGACAGGGAGAGAGAGAGAGAGAGAGAGAGAGAGAGAGGGAGAGGGAGGGAGAGAGAGAGAGGGAGAGGGTGGCCACTGAAAAACTGATATAAAACAAAAATAACTTCTACAAAGATTTTTTTATATAATTTTATTTTGAAATATAGTTAACGGAGTTTGTCAGTATTATGTGTGAGAAAAATATCACCCAAATAATGGCCATTTTCTTAATGAAAAACAGACTCTTTCCAGAGCATTTTCCATGACCGTAAGCAAGGCTTCAGGTTCTAAACCTCGGATTTCGATTATAGTGTTCTCCTTAAGTTCTTGAATAGTTCGAGGTTTATTTTCGTAAACCCGTTCTCTCAAGCTTCCCCACCAAAAGAAGTCTGGTGCCGTTACATCGGTGAACGAGTAATTTGATAAGATGATGAATTTGCTTGGCCTCCGCGTTCACCTGAATTGATGGCACCAGATTTTTTTTATGGGGCTACTGGAAGGAACGGCTTTATGTAAATAAACCTGAAATAATTCAAGAAATCAAGGAGAATATTAAAGCCGAAAGAACGTAAATAAACCTTGTACAATTCAGGAACTTAAGGAGAACATTAAAACCGAAATCCGACTTTTAGGACCTGAAACCTTGCATAGGGTCAAGAAAAATGCTGTGGAAAGAGTCTCTGTTTTTGTGAGAAGGAAAATTATGGTCACTTGAGTGACGTTCTTTTTCACACATAATACAGAAACAAAATCCATTAATTATATTCCACTCATCCACCCACCCATAAAAAAGTGTAAAAATTATTTTTGTTTTGTATCATTCAGTTTTTCAGTGACTACCCTACACACACACACACACACACACACACACACACACACATATATAT
>NC_134798.1:9164816-9167316 GCF_046742065.1 Oratosquilla oratoria
TTTTTTCTTTCTCTCAAATCTGCTGAACCAAAGCATGTTTGGTTGTGAACGACTTGTAAGCGGGAACTGATGCAGATCTACCTTCATTAGGAACAGATAAAGACCTCTCCTATGCAGGGTTACCAACACCTGCACCTCGCTCGCAGTCCTACCAACAGGTCCGAGACCTTAGTCGTCGTTTTGTAATTTTCTCCCCAGTCATCGTACTACCTTTGGATGAAGGTACTTTAGTGTGCAACTGTACGCCTCTTAACCAAACAACCTGATGAATCGCTGACACTTGTAATTGCCCATCGTTAAGGCATAGTTATGGACATTCAAATTAGACCCAGAGTTTACTAGAACTATGCTAATGCATTCTCCATTGGGGTCAATTGTAGAATCGCCCCACACATACACACACACACGCACGCACACGACTCGGTGGCGCGGTTGGTAGCGTTCCCGGCCGCCACTACGGCGGTCCAAGTTCGAATCCCGCCCAGGACTGAAATAATTTCAGTATCGCTGCGCTGCGAGTCGTTACTGCAACTCTCGTGGGCGGGGAGTTGTGTGTGTGTGTGTGTGTGTAAGATCACAGCATTACCCATAGATCGGTCATATATGAGCTCTGAGCTCTCTTCCAGGAGGGAAATAGCTGTCAATCACGAGTCCAACACGTGACCCAAAGACTATGCTTAGGGTTTGTACAATTGAGTGCTGCTGGGGTAGACATTCTACAGTTGATCATGGCTCGTAATACATAACCTAACCTAACTTACTCTAACCTAATCTATGTTAATTGGGGTGGAGATTCTACATTTGATCAGTGTGTGGAGGGAATTCTACAATTAATTCCTCCACTGTTGTGTAGTCACCGTTTATTTCCATGCACAAAATTATCTTATTTTAAAAGTGATTTTTAGATAAAAGTGTATAAACTAAATGATAATGAAAGATATATTTTATTATGTTTTATTATTTATAATTTATTCATTGTTATTATTCATTATTATTATTTTGCTATGTATTGTTATTTATTAAATTTCTTTATTCATTATTATCATTTCATTATATTTCATTTCCATGCATAGAATCATTTAACTATAAATGTTATTTATTAAATGAAAGTGTACAGAATAACAAAAGTAATAATATATATATGTATATATATATATATATATATATATATGTATGTATATATATACATATATATATATATATATATATATATATATATATGTATGTATGTGTGTGTGTGTGTGTGTATTTGGGATAAAATTGGGGGTGGACCTTCTGAGTAAGGAAATCTCAACGTTTTGATAACACCTTTTCTATTGAGGGGATCACTGGCGGCAACAGTAACGAAATGAAAACTCCACTTGGCACGTAAGGTGGTCAGCCGTGGCACACATACAGTACAACGCTGGGGACCGCCACTCCTAATAAAGGTATCAAGTGGATCCCACCTCTTATTTCATGTAGGAACTGTTTTGGACCGCGGCAAGGCTGAGGTCGGGGCAAAAATAAATAAATAGATAAATAAATGAATAAAATAAAATCATGTGAGAATTGTTCCGGGGACGGCGGCAAGGTTGAGGCCTGGCCAAAAAAATAAATTAATAAAATAATAATAATGATAATAACAATAAGAAGAAGAAGAATAATGATGATGATGATAATAATAATGATAATAATAATAATAATAATAATAATAATAATAATAATAATAATAATAATAATAATAATAATAATAATAATAATAATAATAATAATAATAATAATAATGATAATAATAATAATAATAATAATGATAAATCACGGAGAAGAATAGAATCAACTGGAGGCAGTCAGCGAGAAAAGGAAAAGGGCCAACCGGTACGGAAGGGATTAGGTGTCTGCAATCACATTATGTTATGGCTGAGTTACTGTGAATGGTTCTTTTTATTCGGAATCTCAAATATTCGGAATTTCCAATATTTAGAACAGAAAAGGCCTTTCGGAATTTTCCAAACCGGAATTATCATGAATATTTTCGAAAATTTCTAAAATGTATTTTCGTTTCGAGTATTTGAGGTTTTCTGGATAATGATGATTCCGAATGGGGAATCTGTTTCCTCTTCTCGAACTTGGCTGACTTTTTTTTATCGACTAACCTTTCTTGGACTCAGAGTTTGCAACTTATTTATTAATGTAATCTATTCATTTATTTGTTTGTTTACTTATTTATTTGTTTATTGGTTTATTTATATATTTCTTCATTATCTATCTATTTGTTTATTTATCTATCTATTTATTTATTTATTTCTATTCATTTATTTATTCATTTACTTATTTCTATTTATTCATTTTTTCTCTGTCTCCGTCCTTTTGTTTTCGAACAAAATCTGTTGGGGGTGGAGACTTGCGCGGTGAGGATGTCAACGAAGTGTTTCTATCACACACACACACGTACGCACACACACACACACACACACACACACACACACACACACACACACACACACACACACACACACAC
>NC_134798.1:9172316-9194816 GCF_046742065.1 Oratosquilla oratoria
AAATACAAATCATAAAACGCACGAATAGGGTGAAGACCCTGAAGAGAATCGTCTGGAGTCAGCCTGAACATAGTGCTTAAAGGAGCTAAGTGTACGGACTCTCGCCCCTAAGCTGAAACAAATCGTCTGGCGATAGTGCGTTATTGTAACGAAAATAGTAATTCAAGATTCTTAATTTTTTTTTTTTTTTTTGCCACTGAGACAAATGAAATGGTCTGGCGGTAGTAGGAATAAAGGGACAAGGAACATCCGATGTGGAATGGGGTTAATGATAATAGTAATGTAATGATATTGATAATAATAATGATAATAATCATTATAATTATAATGATTATGGTGATGGTGATGATGACAGTTGTAGAAATTATAGTAGTAACAATAATGATAATATTAATAATGATGATGATAATGATAATAGTAATGATAATAATAATGATAGTAATAGTATAAATAAGGTTGACCAATAGTAATAATAATAACAACATTAATAATAATGATAACAATGATAATGATAATGATAACGTTGCTACAAATTTCACGTGGTGGGAACCCGCAGCCCCACAGAGGCTGGCAACGGTTCCCAGCCCCTCCCATCTCTCCTAGATGAAACATTTGACTGGTAATTGGGTTGTGTAAGTGTGGGTCAGTTTCTGTCTTATCGGTTTATATTAGCATTAGACGTGTATGTATATATATACAATCTCAAACAAAAATATATTTGGGATCCAGTCCGGAGACCGAGTGTCAACCTCTCAGGGCTGCACCTCCAGATGAAGGAGTAGTCGAGTTTGGATGACAGGCGCGAGGGAGATGATTCTCTCTGACGCCTGTGTCACAGGACTACCACATGCGGGTACCCGCTCTTGGTCCCATGGATGTGGTTAATTGTAATAGGGTGTAACTCCTTCGCTGGCTATGGGTCCCCATGTAGAACGAATGAAATGGCCAGGCGGTAACCAGAATAACAAGAAGAGTGTTACCCACTATGGAAGGGGATAAGACATGGTATGTTGTCTTTTATATTAATATCAATATTAATATATCTACATATTCATTTGTATTTGTATATTATATCTTAGTGTATCTATGTCTTTTAAATATTTAGTAGGTAACAAATTCATTGAGTCAATAAGTCTTGATGTGCTTGCATACGAATTGATATTTAGATTGGAAATTATGGAAAATCTTAAAATCAGTAAAAATAAAAGTCATGAAGTACGTATTCTGCAGCTTCAGATAAGAAAATCTCAGGCTAAAACCACGTAGTAGATTCTCTCTGTTGGGAATTTCTAAAAATCTGAAATCTCCATTATTCAGAAAGAAAACGCCTTACGAGAATTCTATATTTCGAAAAGTTTCTTTTCGAATATTGGGAATTATCCTAATCTTTGATTCCCAATATAAAGAGGTGTTTGTACAAATTAGAGACATGTTCACATTTGGAGTACAGAGACAAGAGTTGGTGACGGCGTACAAATAAAAAATAAATTAATAAATAGATAGATGAATAAATAAATTAATAAATAGATAGATAAACAAATAGATGAATGAGTGAATAAATCAAAATAAATGTATGGCAGGTGGTTTCAATAGGTCTTACTCTGTTTTGTGTTTTGTTACATCATGTCAGGATGGACTATACTACGGTAGTGCTAAGTAGCGTTTGGGTTGGCATGGGTAAGGTAATTTAACGGGTGAATTGAGGACTACAAACAAACGGGTTGGAGTTGGGATAAGTTGGGCAAAGAGGTACGGGAGGTTTGGGTACAGAGGTTAGAAAGAAGAGGATCAGTTGAAGTATAGAAGCAGAGGGCAGAGCCATCTGTTGTATGGACACATGACCATGGTTCAAGAAAGAAGTAATGAGGGAGACATGGCCACAGGGATGTACAAGAGATAAGTTGCGTAGACACAGAAGGGTAGGCAGGATGAAGAAGGCCATGTGGAAGGACAGAGAAGGCCGAGGGGAGATCTGGAGGCATCTGGAGGTCGAGAGAAGGCCTGGAGGGAAATGAAGGCAGTTGGAGTATTCGGATGCATGTGGATGTGGAGTGAGAGTCCTGTGGCGTATGGAGGCTGAGCAGTGGGAGAGATGTTCTTCGTGCCCTGTGTTCAGTCGGTTTCCTTAATTTTGAGTGTCTTTGTTTAATGGCACGTTGTAATATGTTGGAACACCTTCACGGTAAATAGTGTGTACATTGCGATAAACATGGGATAAGACCTTAGGTCTGCAGGTTAAGGGAAATTTGAGTTCGGAGAGAAGAGAGACAGTGAAGACTGGGCGACGTGGGTGAGAAAGGTTGAGAAGGCGGATGGGGGTGCGGGGAGTAGGAGGAGGAGACGGAGGAGTAGGAGGAGGTGGAGGGAGGAGGATGAGAGCTGAGGTAGACCGAGCGAGTGGGGTTAGGACAGCAGAGGGAGGGAGAGAAAGAGAGAGAGAGAGGGAGGAGGGGGGTGGGGGTGACTGGCTACCCTGAAATGAGACGACGATGCTTGGGACGGGGGAAAAGTCCGAGCGGAGAAGAGAACAAAACCTTCCAAGTCCTTCAGCCGCATCGTAGCCAAGGCTCGAACTGCAGGCTGGTGTTTATTCAATGCGAAATATGTAATATAGAATAAAATAAAGCCTGTGTAAGAAAAACAACAGCAGCAACGAAGGAACAGGCGAGATGAAGAGCGAGGATGCTGGCTGAAAACCCGTAATATCTCTAAATTATTACCTTCTGTGTATAAAACTTGTAAGTCAGAGCGAAGGACTTTGAATCTCTCATGAACAAGGACCCACACGTGCATTTGCATGCCAACCCGATCCTGTCATCGTATGGATTAGCATGGAGGTAGTTTATCGGCGATAAGTTACTTTCTTATCACACCGATATCAACTTGCCACACACTAGCGGGAAAAAAAGTGAAAAACGGCTGACAAGAGCCCTGGGTGTCAGAAAACCAGGAAGTGTACTTCTCCCAGACTATCAAATTAAAGGGAACTAGAACCACCAGAAAAGAACCCTGCACTCCTATTGACAATGCAGACTATAGACGTTTGGATAAAAATATAAACATCGATTCATACGAATACTATTTGTTGTGTCATTATGAGAGAGACGAGGTATTAGAATGCACTAGAGCAATTCAACTACATGAAAGGAATGATTGTGGTCAGAAGCCATGGATTAGACATGCAGTTGTCTTACACAGTTGCGACTTATACCACGACCCCCACATTCATTGTTAGGACTAAGCGGGAAGCAGCGGCGTTGCTCATTTTATCCTCTGCCAGAACTTTTCACAAGGTTTTACATCAATATGTATTAGAATTTGCTTTCTCCAGGCTTTAGTATTTCTATTTCAACTCGTCTTATTAATACAAGTAATCATTCCCATGAGTATTTCGCAAGTATTGTAAAACTTCGCGTAGACTTTTCAAGTTTCGAAAGTTCGGCAACTTAGACAGTCCTCCCATTATCCCCCAGCCCCCGCCACCCAAGTGAGCATGTGAGCCAATCAGGGCGTAGCGTGACCCCGTCGTCATGACAACGAGCCCCCCCTCATCTTCCTGGACGCCCCCCCTTGCTCCCCTTCCCCCTCCCCCCAGTTGGCCGCCTCCCCCGCTGTTGGCTACAGTACAGTCTGCACCATGTACGCCAAAGGGAAGGGATCGTCCGTCCCTTCCGATGCACAAGCTAGAGAAAAGTAAGTGAATAAGGGGTTGTCCCCTTGATTTGGTGCTTCATATAGCACAAGAAAACCTTTATGAATTTCTATTGGAAGATATTGAACGCTCGAAAAAATTATGTGCCACACTTTCACAGTTGATTAGTAAAGTGTCGTGATCTGGCAGGCCGAGTGATAGTAAGCCGTTCCGTCGAATGCACCTCCACCCCATATGCAGTGTTTATTTATCGTGTTTTTTCAATGTAAATGGCTAAATATGACACTTTTTCATTACCATTTTTTAATTTCTATTATTTATGGAGATTATTTGAATAGTATATTATGCTATAAGAACCTAAGAATCGACAATGTGAGTCTGTTGTGATGCTTATTGTTTGTCGATTGGCGGGTTGTTTAAATCGCAGAAGCGAAGCTGAAATGTTTTACTCGATGTCTTACTGGGATAAGTATTTATGCTATGTAGCATTTTAAAATAATTCCTTGTTTTCTAAGTAATATTAGACGATTAGATTAGGTAGCTCATAGGCTGCCGTTATAGTTACCCAGGTTGTGGAATCAAGTTGAGACTAGGCATTTCAAAATAGTAGGTAGGCGTATGTTTGCCTTTACAAAAATAACTTGAAAGCTTTTTTTTTTAAAGCTTTTATACCCAGATATGCCGAAATTTCAATAGCTGAATTTAATTGAGTTTGGTTCGTGGGGGTGGAGGGTGGAAATGAAGTAGAACCAACAGATTCAATGGTTCTTGAAGTTTCCTATTTATCATGTGTAATGCTTTGTTTCCTATTAGCTGAATGAGACTGACTGTAGTCATTGATATTCTTGATATTGATCTTACCTGGAGATGAAGGACAGGTTAAATGTCACCAGCTTGTCATTTGAACAATGCCAAGATTAGTTCCATTATTTTTCATTAAAATATTGATTTGATTTAGGATTAGTACTGATATGTCATTTCTTTTCTAAATCTTATGGTTATAAGTATGTAAAAAATATATATTGTTCTTGTAGTGAACATTTTAACTGTACAATTAGGAGTATGTCACTAGTTTAGTATTTTTTATTTTTACAATCTGTCCATTTTGCAGGCTAGCACTATATGTGTACGAGTACCTTCTCCATGTCGGGGCACAGAAGGCAGCGCAAACCTTCCTCTCAGAAGTAAGTACCCTTGTCACTGAATTGTGTTTGCTTCCATATTTGTGAGCTGCTTTTGCTGACCTTGCATATTTGTGTAAATTTGATCCACATAAAAAGAATATGAATTTATGTAGTCTGTTGAAAGAGCCATTTTTCAGCGTGCTGGGTTTTACAGTGAAATCGGTAGTCAGCTAGTGTACTGGCCGGCAGTTATTGTTGGTTTCTAGATTGCATTGAAAAAAGTTGGTGTTTGCACTTCATTTTGACCTGACAATGAAGTATGTGATTTGAGGTTTTCAGCAGCTTATTTTTCTGTGGAAGGGTTAGTGTGCATGTAATTCAGACAAACTATATTTTTTGAATGAGGCACAACAGCCATTGTGGCCTAAGCCTTTGTATGCTCACAGGCATATTACTTGAATTTTTTTTTTTACCCTTGGAACTGTTTTGACCCGTTTTTTGCTATCAAGGGATCCCCCTTCCTATTTGCTGTCATACCTTCCATTTTTTGTGATTGCTGCTGATCCTCAAAACCTTGTGTAGGCACAGCTGGACAGCCTACCCACCCTTGAGTGTTTGGTGCCATACTCCCAGGTTGTCTGCTTTTCCTCCGTCCCCTGATTTGCCTTGCATTGCCTAGCCTCGCCCATTTATTGCTGCTGATGTGCACAATAGCTGCCCTCCCCCCACAGTTTTAGTTTGCATGTGCCCAGTGTTGCAGGTCCACCCACGCCATTGGATTACAGCAAGAGGAGTGCCAAAGTGTGGTGACAAGTGCAAGTGATGCTTATTCAGTGCCATTTTGTGCCACCAAGCAACAAAGCTGGGCCAGTGTGAGCCAAGTGGAAAGTGGAAGTGATGAAAGAATTAAAATGTGATTTAACCAGTGGTACTGATGTGTCAGTGAAGGTCCTTGCAGTGAAAACTTTGTGATAACAGTGCTGTTGACATGGGTGAAAGAAGTTGAGAATCAAGTTCGGTGACTAGTCAGCCTGGATTCGTTTGACTTATTGTGTATGTTATTATGTTTGTGCATATATAGATGTGGATACATGTACATGGGATATGTACATGTATGTTATGTTTATGGTGTACAGTATATGAATTCCTGTGAATGTACAGTATATGGATAAACTTGCTTGATCTTCTAATGTGCTTTCGTTGATGTGAGAAACTGAGCCATGTGGCAGTATTCATCTTTATTTTTGTATGGGATCATTGGATGATTTAACTTTATGCAGTGAACCTGAATTGAAGATGTGATCGAAATGGGAATGAAAATTGTCCAGTGTACTGTGCTGAGTGGCAAGCAGTGTGCCCCAATGGGAATTCTTTGTTGAATTGTCATCCATACCATTTTGTTGGGGTGCAATGCCCTGGCTTTATTTCAGTCAACTGGTTTGGAATCAAGATGTTTAATGTGTGTAATATTTAGCCATAGAGGCATACTATTTCCATTGTTGCAGGTAGTTTCCAGGTTTTTAAGTAGATTATATCAACAATGCATTATTTAAACAGCATCGTTGGATATCCTCCAAGCAAAATCTATTGCTTGGTGCACAGTATTTCTTTAATCTTGCATATAGTTAAATGGGTGATAGTTGTTGAACAGTTTTGTACTAAAGGGATTGGGCAATGATTCTACTCCAAAGGTTGCACATTAGATATGTAGAGTGGATCAAGAGGTGCTCACAAGACACAAAAAGGAATGTGACAGTGGGGCAGTTCTTACCATTTAAATGATGCATTGTTGTTCTTTACATTGTTAGTGCAGGATTTCAAGTGGAATTGAGAAAATTAATTGTGTATATACAACATTTGCTAAACATTTAAGCAATGCAGGTAGTTAATATGAAAGTATATCACATGTTGAAATGTGACCATGCTGACATGTATTTCTATATAGTATTACCAAAATATGAAATTGTTATTTGCCTTGCTGGTAATTTCATATGGTACCTTGTACTGGTATCAGTTATATATAAAACAGTTTGTGATTTTTCAGTGCACACAGACTGATTTATTAAATGTAACTGATGTTCTTTATGAGGCTACCCACTTTTTCATGTTGAACTTATGGAATAAATACTGTTAGATATGTGCACTGTTCTCCATGAAATATGGGATGTAGGTGCTTTCCACAATGCTTATTGGTTCGTGTTAGTTATGATGACTGGATACCTTGGTATGCTTGTTTCTTTGATCTTAAGCTGCTGCTCTCCTCTCCATGGAATGCTTTTAGCATCCTGCACGTTCCAAGTGTTATTGTTCCACACATGCTGCTAATGGTATATTTTTACGTTATTGCTCCCAAGCTCTAGCCATACCCATTTTGTACCTTAGTTGCATGCAGGTTACTGCATCCATTTTATACACATTAGATTCCATTCCCATGACTATATTTATTTCTTATTTATTTATTTGATTTCTTTATTATCATTACTATTATTTAATATTATCAATTGATTATTTATTTTATTGATTGATTGATTTTTTTTTTTTTTTTTTTTTTTCTTCTTCTTCTTCTTTTAACTCATGGTACTGATATCAGTTACTGTAATTTCTACCATTGCCCCCATCCCACCCTACATTCCCTTTTAATTTCTTCCCACAACAGTTTTGAGGGTAATTAATTAAAAGGTCGTTTTTTATGTATCAAAGGTTTTTACTATCATGTATGGCATACTAATGACTGCATAGTTTATGTAGTCACTATCATAGGAACTTCTGTGAAATCCCCACAGACCAAGTCCCTTAGCATACCATTATCAGAATCTTTATATATAACTCGTAATATCCCTCTGCTCTACTACCCTCTTTAAATCTTTCTACTACCACCCCTATGACTATACCTTTTTGGTGTACCCCAATGAGAGTGCTGGTCATTGCTGACAAAATACAAAACATGGGTTATTAATTTTCAGAGAAAGATGATGAGTACCTGTTTGTGGTACCCCTATGAGACAGACATTAGAGAATAGTCCTATAGTTCATTGTATCCCATCAACTTTCCTTATTATCCAATGCCCCATGGGACAAGCAAGCTAGTCCAACACCATGGTCCTAAAGTATCTCATGGAAGTGTTATATTTTTGTCCATAAGGGTAGACTTGCTAGTGAACTAGTATTACAACAACAACAACTTTTCATGGTAAAAATTTTCCCACAAATTTATATTAAGGGATAGTGAAAAAATTATACCCGGAACTGTCCCACTATCCACCACCAAAGTGCCACTTCTGTTGCAAGCATGTGCAACCTAGGTTAGGATAGGTTTGGAAATGACTGGTTTCTGTCATTGCCCTCCCCCCCCCCCCCATCCCTGAAAAAAAAAAAGAACAGGTCCCTCAAGGTCATTATATCTTAAAATATTAATGTCTGATGGTAGTCAAGTTTACAGTTGCTTAAATCACATTAGGAAAAGGGAGAAAAACATGTTCCATAAGAAAATAGTGCCCGAGATGAAACTTCACAAATTCTGTAGAATTGACTGGTGGCAATTACTCCCCCCACCCCACCTCTCTCTTTGTCCCATCAGCTACTGAAATAGAAACAGAACCACACAAAAGCAACAGTCTAGCATTCCCGGAGATCAGTGAGG
Organism: Oratosquilla oratoria; assembly: GCF_046742065.1. Taxonomy (NCBI): domain Eukaryota; kingdom Metazoa; phylum Arthropoda; class Malacostraca; order Stomatopoda; family Squillidae; genus Oratosquilla; species Oratosquilla oratoria. The sequence continues at coordinate 9,180,733 of NC_134798.1, forward strand.
ACTATTGCTGACTGCTAAGGATGTAGGTTCCTAGTCAAACTCAAGTCAGTTATATCTCTATTATTCCTCTTCATTTGGGCCAATGATGGGTACCTGCTTGTGGTGGTCTTTCAAGAAACACATCAGATAATCAACAACCCCTTCACCTCCATCTGGAGATGCAGCTCCAGTGGACTGCACCCAAAAATATCAGCTTCAACTGTATTTTGTCAACCTTTTCATATATAGATTGCTGACAACAGGTGACTGCTCCCATCCTAATACTTTCAGCTGGTGACATACATATACCAAGGCTTTTTCCCCCTTACATGGGAGGTAGCCAAAAAGGGAAAGGCATAAAATCATTTCCACCCATTCCATCCCTGAATACACTCCACACCCCTCCACCCTCCCTCTTATCTGAGCACCTCCTGGATGACGGGTCATCCCTGCACCTTGTCCACTGCCCTGGGTCAGAAGCAGTGTCGCAAGACACAGCACATCCACAGCAAGGCCGCTTCATTAAATTGGCGACCCCCCCTCTCCGTCCCCCCATTGCATAAAAGGAGAGGACGGGGAGAAATCCCTTCGGGCTGCGTCAAATTTTGCTCACACATACTACCTCACCCCCCATCCCCCTGCCCAGTCCACCTCATGCACTCACAACATCATCCATATACAACCATTCTCCATTCACCCCTATCTTCTGTCCTCTCCCGTCCTTCCTCAACAGACATTCCCCTCTTCCCCAAAGCCCCCTTCACCCCATCCATCCACCTCATCCTAGGACGTCCCCTCATGTTCACTCCTCCACATCTGCCTTCCATACCTCTTTTACTAGTCTTTCTTCACTCATTCTTTCCATGTGTCCAAACCATCCTAATATTCTTTCATCAACCCTATCTCCCAGCTCCTTTTCCACCCCTGTTCTCCTCCTCACCTCCTCATTTCTCACTCTATCTAGCCTAGTAACCCCCATCATACTTCTCAGACACCTCATCTCAAACACATTCAAACTCCTTCTCTCTTCTCTTATGTTCCATGTTTCTGCCCCATACAGTGCTGTTGGCACAATCACTCCTTCATACAGTCTCCTCTTAGCATCCATTCCCAAATTATTCCTCATTGTCAGCCGGTGACACAGCCAACAATGTTAAGTTATTTCCCAGAGAGATCTATGGGAGTCCATGAGGACCATTGCCTGCCACTGTGGGGCCGTAGGTTTCCAGTCAGTGAAACTTGCGGCATCAGTTATTATTCCATATTGGGTGTTATTACTGAAAGTCATCTCCATGACAGCATGTGGTTTTAATATTGCCAAATTCATCTACTGGTGTCCTTTTGTGAAATAAGGTTGTTTTAGGATGTTTGGGTGCCAAGGTTATTGACTTTTTATATATTTTTAACCACATTATGGTATTATGGTGTCACTGGGTGCTATACAGGGTTTTGGAGTTCAAGTGGAAGGAAGTTAGAGTTTAGGATGGTATGTGAAAGGAAAATATGAAGGCAATTGTGGGCAAAAGTAAGGTTAATGAGATAAACAAAGGGTGGTGGTGGAAGTGGGTTGAAGACCAGTTTAAAGGGTGAAGGACTCAACAAATGGGAATTTGTAGGTGTTTGGAATACCATATGGCAGGGAATGGAGGAGTGGTGGTTGGAGGTGAATTATTGATTAAAGGAAGTCAGTATATCAGTCCCTTACCCTAGGTCTCTTGCAGAAGACCCATGGCTCCCATGTAGCTGGCAACAGCCACTGGATTGGCTCATGTGTCACTCAAGGAATAAATAATGTGTTGTTGTGTGGCTTTGTATAGGATAGGGTAGTGTAATATTAGGTGTTCTGTCCTCTGTCATGGTTGCATCAGGTGCAGGTTGTTTTAGTGCTGGATGGTGACCAGTGCACAGTTGTTTAAGTGTGATTCTTGCTTCCCTTGTTTTTTTTTTTTTTTTGTAAAGCTAATGTCCAGAGGTCGTGTTGGAGAAGGGAGTTGTTTATTCATTCTTGGAGTGCATGGTTTGATACCTGAATATACTGGGTAAGTGTTTTTGTGAGGATATGGTGTGTTTGTGGAAGGTTGTTGTAGATATTTCACTAGTGTGCTGCTGGTGTAGTTTTTGTTGTGATCATTTGGTTGTGCTTGCATGATGTGAGTAGGGTTGAAGGCAGTTGCTGTACCTATTGTTCTTGTGTGGTATTGTATGAGTAATATTTCAGTTTTTTGTATGTCAGGTGTTCTGCTGGAGTGGATTTGATTCATCATATTGCTCTCTGCTTTATTATGTATAGATATATTGGTGTCTCTGTTATCCTTATTGTTGGGAACCATGCTGTAGAAGCATAGTTTAGTGTGGTACTGAAGAACTGTTCATAGATTGCTGTTAGTTTGTTCTGCTGTCCAAACCTCATACTTGCAACTGAAGCGAGTGAAATGAGAAATAGGTACAAGGTTGAACACAAGTAGAGGCCTATACAAGGGAATGAATCTGCCCATGGCATTTTATGGAACAGAAAAGAGCTTAAAAATTTTGAAATAATGTGTTTAAAAAGTATTGTGGATGTGAGGATGGATAGAATAAGAAATATGAAGGAGAGTTAGCAGACAGTGTTAATTACAGAATGCTGAGTTGGTTTTGGCATGTGGAAAGAATGAGTAAATCCTGGCTAACAAAAGTATGGAAAGAAGTGGGTGGAGGGATCTTGAGGTAAAGACCAAGTATGAGGTGGATGGTGGGCTGAAGGGGTGTTGGATACAAGTGGAATGTCTGTTGAGGAAGGATAAAAGAATGCAAAAGATAAAAGTGAACATAGGGTAGATTTAAATGTACAAGGGTCAAGGAAATTACCTAACTTAGAGAGTTCTTGTATACTTTGTATATTTCATAAGTGGATTAGGTGGGCCAGGTTGCCATATAATTAAATGGTTTTGGTGAACTAGTTCTGGCTGTCCAGCCCTGCTGTGTTTTGCTGTACTGCCTTTGACCCAAGCAGTGTGGCAGGTTGCAGGAGTGATGTTTCATCCACAAAATACTAAGATGGGAGGGACAATGAATGGGCCCAAGTGATGAGGAATGGGCTTTTTGGTGTATATATGTGTGTTGAATACTTGCAAGTGGGCCTGTGAGATAGACCTCAGAGATTATTGTCTCTATCGCCTGTTTACCCATTGGCACCTACACCTATATCTGGAGGTGTACTCCCAAAGGGGCTGACACTTGGAAGACCTCGTCCAGGATTTCTGTCAGCATCAACCATGTGTTCCCTTCTACGCCTATTCCATCTCTTCTTCTTGTAGGCTGGAGACAGAACATCAATCTTTTCTCTCTCTCTCTCCCTCCCTCCCTCCCTCCCTCCCTCCAGAATGTTGGGAGAGTATGGAAACCATAGCAAGCCAATATGGGGATATGAGTTTCCAGTCAAGGGAATACTGTAACCATTACTGGCCTGTTATTATTGTTATAAATCATTGTTCCTCACACAAACACACAATTGCTGCTTACAGTTTCTTGTTAGTGTCAACAGTATCATCTTATAGTGTAGTAATAGGACACAGTGGCCCAGGATGCCATACCAATATAATGGACCATTGGTATTATGAACAAAATGTTCCCAGTTTAAGCTCGTCACTATCACTTCAGCCTGTAAGTAGGACAGTAGACATTATTGTACATACTGTACAGTAAGTTGCTTTATAGTGTGTCATGAGGAAAGAGGGCATCACTGTTGGTGTTGATTGTTTCTGTGTGGTGCATACAAATGTGGTCAAGTATTTGTATAAGGTAGTGGGATTTGTTGCCCAAACTTGAGTTTTGTATCCACTTCACATTTGTAGATTTGTATTCTTTTGTTCCCAGATGCTTTTGTGCTGCTTTTCAGTCTTCAACTTCTAGGTTAGCCAGGGTATGCTTCTTTTGTCTTGGATATGTTGTGCTAAGGTTCTCTCTTATCACTTGATTATGGCAACACTGTATTGCAGGTTTGGTGCAGTTTATGTTGTAGATTGTTTCATGGTGTTGGCTATGGTTCCTTGATGACTTGCATATGAATAGACACTGATTTCCAGGTCAAGGGCAAGTGCTTATGCTTTGTAGTCACAGAAGGAAATTTGTATATAGGAGTCACTGCACATTTGCTTTGGTTTGGCAATAGGCGCCTGCTGATATCAGGAATCATTAAAATTTATACTGGGACCAGGATTCCTCTCTGAACTTGTTCAGTATTTTCTCCCACCGTTTAACGAAAGAGGTATCTTTGAACAAGTTTCAGAATTATAAAATGACAAAGTAATAGTAAATGCTTGCTTGCTTCTTCGATCGTTCTATACGATTTTTCGCGTATACTATCTCGACGATTGGAGAGTTTGTTTTACCATCCTTTAGATTTGCGAAATTCCAAGCGAAAGCATATAGTCATTTGTAATTTTCAAAATGGCCGATACTTGGAGAGAAGGGGTCTTAGGGTTGGAAGGATTGTAAGGCTGGAACGCAGCGGGAAGCAATCTTACCGACGCCGCGATTTTACCAAATTACTGCTCTCGGAAACTCGTGGGGTCTTCCACCATTAACAAAAAAAAAAAAAAAAAAAAAAAAACAGCGAAATTGAAGGATAGTTTTTTTGTAACAACGTTTAGACCCATTTATCGTTTGTCTTGATGAGGGTATCGAGGGTAGAGTGACCGTTTTCTGTTGCTGTAGGGTTGAGTAATGGCACCGGTTGAGTAGCATTGCTGTCAGCGACGAGTGGTTGCTCAGTTGATGGCGAAGACCTCTTGGTTCATGTGGCGAATGGGGTACTTTGGTCCATGCCATAGCGTATTGGTGTGTGCAGTATGACTTAGGTGTGGATTAACCTAACCTTCCGAGAGTGTTGGTTTCAAACAAATTAATAGTCTACATGCATTAGTCATAATGGTTACAAAGTGCCACGACACTCAACCGGTTGTTTTGTTTATCGTCAGGGGTTATATAGAAAGTGGGGAGCGTCTAGAAAGCCGGCTACAGCCACCGGGCAGGGGTGTGGAGGGGAGGTCTCCCGACTTCGGGAGAGAAGAGGCCACTCGCGTAGGCGCGTTCAGCTATGAAAGGGGGCTTAAACCCCACCCACCCCCATTGAAAAAGTATATCCAGAGTCAGGGCTACTTCATGTTTGTTGTTAACATATAATACCATTCCCGTGGCCGGTCGTGGGAGATACCAACAGGTAAATTCTTGCGTTTCGGTCAGGGGGCAAGGAAAGGGTTGATCAGTGGCGGGTTTGGTTGGTGACTGAGGGTGCAAGTGGGATCGTTGTTGTATGAACGAGGAGTCTTAGTGAGGGTGGATAAGCCAGGCATTATGACTCGTTATGTTAACTGTTAAGCTTTGCTGTGTACTCAAGAAAGATATTGAGGGTACTGTTCGCTTTTTTCCATTGTCCAATAAGCTCTGTAACGCCAGTTGTGCTAAGGCGAACTGTGATGAAGCAGACGGGAATGGTTACGAAGTCCTACAAGGCAAGAGATCGATACAAGTATTGCAGCGTTACTTAAAACTGTTTAAGTGACCTGCGGCCCGGTTTCGGCCCACTGATGGTCTCGGGGCAAGAGCAGCTCTCGGTTCTCAGTGCAGCAGCAATGACAGCTAGGGGCGGAGTGGCCAGTAGAGCTGCAGCTGGGGCCGACAGTGTTACCCAGCGCTCGGGAAATCATCCCCTGTGGTGGTGACATGCGAAGTCGTACTTTTCGCGAATCAGGTCGCCCTCGAGGCACTGCCCGGAGGGGACCGGTGTGGTTAACGTTTTTTGACGTCCTAATGGCCTAATCGAAACGCGGGCATTCTGGTAGAGGGGTGAGCAGTGTGGGGAGCACCGGAGTTGGGAGGTGACATCTTTTGACTGTAGGGACTATTATCGGTTTGGAGAGATAAAAACATCTCATTCCTTTGACTTTTTCAGTCGAAGATGCAGAACATGCATTTTGACATATTTTCATAACATGTAACCTCTTTTTCTGTTTACTGTTTTTATTAACGTTTATTAAAGCATGTGCTTGCGACTTCTGTAACATGACTTGTTCTTTGTGACTCATGCTTTGATCTTTATTTTTTTATTATTGTTTTTTTTTTTGGGGGGGGGGGGTTATCAGTGCATCCCATTCTTTGTAGGTAGATTCTTGTGGGCTCGGTTAAAGATGAAGGTGTTTGTACTGATCTAATGGGAGTGACCAGGCCCACTGGCGGCGAGGAAGCGTGCGGGGGGACCTGCATAGTGAGTGGACAGCACCGCCAAGGCTTCAGCTGGGCCTTCGAACCGGTGCTGCCTGCTCTTCGTTGACGTATGCGGGGCGTCGTTGAGGTCATCTTCAAGAGTTTTCAAGTTGTGTTTCTCCTTCATTGTTTGGTGTGAGGACCTTTGGTTTGTTTATTTAATTTTGTTCGAAGTCTCCAGTATAAGTAATAAAAACCGCCTTTTGATAATATGCCGGAATAGTTAGTGTTTCTGGGAACGGGAATTAACTTAGGGTAATTTTGTTTCGAATGATGGAGAAGATTCCTAATTTGAGAAATTCCCATTAGAGTGAATCATACAGGGGCTTGTTGGGACTCCGCTGTTCCTCTAGTAAACGCGTTTGCGAGGAGAACAAGGGAGTACAGGGAAAGTGTAGTCACTGGTCTGCGGGAGTGTCATTCGACTGGGAATGCATAGTTGTTTCCTGAAGGGTCCCTAGTAACGGCAGTGCCGGGGTGCTTGCTGTGGGGTCTCCAGAGCTTACCTGGAGGTGGGATGCCAAGTGACTACTGTTCACGGCATTATAATGCCTTTTGGGTGCCTTTGTCTTGTGGATGTGAAGATGCCTTTGCCGCAAGGGCTTCGTGGCACTTCGAACTTACTAGTGCCAGTATGGCTCTACACTCGGGGCAGACCTTTCTTTCCCAAGTGACTCGATCGTGTGCAAACTTGTAGCGCAACCCGTGTGGGCGTGAGGAACGTCTCTTGTACTATAGTGGCAGGCGTCTGTCGTTATGTAGGACAAATCTACAAGGCAGTGAAATATTAATTCACGTCGTAATTCTTTGACCCTAAGGTAATATGGCGAACAGCTTACGAGAAGACACCAGCCACTGCAATACTAAGAAGTGTAAGCAACGTGACCTTGGGTACATAGAACTAGTCCACCATTGCTCCTTCAGTGGGTAAATCTGACATATCGTTAGGATGATTAAAATCGCCTTTTCTCAGCCTGATTTTTTTTTTTTTTTTTTTTTTTTTTTTTGAAACGATCAGGTTTTTTTTTTTTTTTTTTTTTTTTTTTTTTTTTTTTTTGCGTTGTGAAACGATCAGGTGGGCTCTTTTTTTGCGTTGTGAAACGATCAAGTGGGCTCAGGAAGTGGGTCGCCAAGTGACGTAGCCAGGGTTTCAATTGTGAAGGGTGCGGGGGCTACCTCATCTCTTGTACCCATAGTTCATAAATGTTATATAGGTAATAGTCTACTATTATACTTATTTCGCAAATTTAGGAATCCCCGATCCCGACACTGGTTGCCAGTGTTTGCTATTATAGTTGGCGTAGTGTGACACATCTGGTAGCGGATTGCCCGTCTTGGTAAGGTTCTGGTGGTAGGCTCCCATCGTCTTCGTGTGTATGCATACTTCGTTGCGCTATATTAGGCCGTTATGCTGGCTTCTGTAGCCCCACAGGGTTATGCTGCCTCTGTAGTTGATAGGACGGGTCTTGGTGTAGCTGTGATTTCATTCTCCATGCTGCCGTTCTGTAGTTCTTAAAGTAACTACCCTGTTATTGTATTGCTAATTTTAGCTTCTGATTATGTGTTTACTTTGCCAAGTGCTGGGTGACTCAGTCAATCGGATTTTAGTATTTGTGTGTCTGTGCGCGCGCGCGTGCGTGTCTGGTCGAATGCCACGTGGATGATGCACTCGTCAGCATACCCATTGTTTTTATATAAATCTTTAATGTATGTTGTTCGAATACTTAGGATATAATTCATTCATGTGTTTCATCTCCATTATAGTGTATTTCTCTGCGAGCATGTGAAATAGAATACGCCTGACAGGTTCATGGAGGCCTTTGCGAATTCTGTGAGTCTTGCCATTGTTAATTCTTAGCATCTGTAGTAAATGACTGAAGCAGTACACCATGTTAATTAAACTTCCTTATGTTAGTTTTCCTTTGAGGATGAGCAAGTTGTCATTTTCATCTATGTCAAGGTGATAGGTACTTCGTGAGGTTTGGTGACCTAAAGTCGGGTTGAATGGGTCACTGCCCCTGCCTGTTGAGACACGTGCTCGATGGCCAAGCGCGCATGCGCGCGCACGCACACACACACACACACACACACACACACACACACACACACAGCTCCCCTTCCCGCAAAATACATACATACACCAAGGCTTTTTCCCCCTTACAAGGGGGGTAGCCAAAAAGAAATACAACTAGGTAAATACACTCTATATTGAGCAAGCGTCATACTGTCGCTTACGTTTCGTCTGCCAACTGCCACCACTGTTACTACCTAACAACAGCTGCCTATGCGATCAAAGGAAACTTTCAAACGACTTTGGTAGGAATGCTTTGCCTCAGGTAGGCTGAGCCCAGTCTTCAACAGGAATTTTTTTTCTCTTGCGTATGATTAAAACCAGTGTTTTGCCTTGAGTAGGGTTAACCCAATCGCGGTAAATAATGAATTTTTTATTGTCGTGTTGAATCTTTGAAATCAAACTACTAAATCGATGTTTTGCGATACCGTGGACGGATTTTCACGATGGTTTAGGTGACAGGTTCCCGGAATGTGAAGTGTAACGTTGAGTTAATTTGGTTGGGGGGTGCGGTGTCCCCCTCTAGGCAAGGCTCGGCGTTGCCAGAATGTACGTCGTACAGCATTATTTGTAGTCATCGAGGCACCTGCTCGGGGTTGGGCGTGTGGGTGGTTGGGAGCCAACATTGAAACGGGACCGGGGCAAGGAATTGGAGTGTCAGTCTCCACCCCACCCCCCCCATCTCTAAATCTCTCTCTCTCTCGACATATTAAGACGTTCCAAGTTGGGTATTATTCTAATGAACTTGACGGATTCTTATTTGTTGACACCAAGCGATTTTATTCACAAAGGGACTTCTTTTATTGAAGGGCTCGTGTACGGCCATCCACGTGGTTTCCGAGGCGCTTTGCTAGAGTTGTGTTTGAGTCTACCTCTTCAGTACAGTAGCATTCCATATATCTTTTCTTCAAACTACCACAGACGATTATATGTCTTGATGTGGGACGGGGAGGTAGGGGGGGGGGTTAGAATCTGGCCTGAATGAGGGTCCATAGACAGAACAAGAGTACGTCACTGTTGAATAGGTTATTGTTGTGAGGGGACAACTTGATGGGTCCAGGGACCTGGCGTGTGATCTTGTCCGATAAATATTTCTCAGTTGTCCCAAATCGTAGGGTGGAGGCTGGGGTGAGGTCATGGGACCTCATCCCAGGATGCTGCTCTCTTCCAGGAGAACGGAGATGCTTTGTATCCAATCAGGGGCAGCGCCCCAGCTCAGCGGACATTTTCCACAACTAACCTCTTCCTCATCATACCATGATTTCCATCCCTTTTTTCGGCGCTCATTTCCACTCATTTCATCCCCCTCCTCCTCCTCCTCCTCCTCTTCCTCCTCCACATACTATGAGAAACTCCTCGGCGTCCGAACCCTCCCCCACCGGCCTGTCCTTATGGCCTGGGGGAGCGCGCAGCCTCCCCGGGCGAGCAGGCAGGCAGGCAGGCAGACGGAGGGACGCGTCACGGCGTCTGCGGGCGGGGTTGTGGATCTCACCCCCTCCCAACCCCCATCGCCCCCGAGGTGGTCGGCAGCGCCCCCAGCTTCCCCCAGTACTTAATTCCCACATTTCCCCCCCTCTCTATTATGCCGAATCTTTTGGACTGCACGTGCTGGGCGTCCCTCGCTTGAACACGTCATTTTCAACTTCTGCCTCGTTTGTCTCCTTCTCTACGATGAGTTGCTCTACAGATTTGATTCAGATGAACGTCATAGGATTATATCCAGTTTGTGGAAAGGTCACCGTGATGAAGGGACTGTGGCCACTTTAGTAAGTCCCTTCACAACCATGACTGGTATACGTTTGATTTTAGTCCTAGATTATTGTTATTAACTTCAGGGAGCATCACCATAGCGAAAGGCCCAAGAGAGGAGATCCCTTCGTTACTATGACCTGCGCTATGCCGTGTTCTCATTTTGACAAACAAGAAGCAATTTTATTTTGCGCAGGGAAACCTTTACCGAAAAGGCTTTGGGTTAAGTTAACCCCCTCGCTGCGATGCTGGATATATATATATATATATATGTATATATATATATATATATATATATATATTTTTTTTTTTTTATGCCAGGCAGCATAGGGACCGTCACTGGGACAAACCTCCATTGTGCAGAGTTGATGGGCCAGTCAGTGTAATTGGGCCGGCAGTGTTAGGGCAGTATGAATGGACTGGTAATGGCATTTGTTTTCAGGAACATGGGAGTGCGGTCAGATATTGAACAACTGTTGAGAGTATGTGCTAGGGAGTGTTTTCTTGTGTTTTAGGCATGCGGTGACAGGCGAAGAGTGGTTGGTTAGTCTGGTCAAGATGGTTCAGGGTAGTTTGATATAGCAGTGCTAGGTTGGGTACTGATCACCCGTGTGTGTGTGTGTGTGTGTGTGTGCGCGCGCGCGCGGGTGAGAGCGTATATCTAGGCTTTAGACCTGCCTGTTGTTTCACACGGTCCCCTATAGGTAAGCGGGCTATAACTATGTGCAATGGCTTGTAAAGAAAAAATTATGTCGACAGTATGCCTTACGATCCACAACGAAGCGGGATACAGAGTGATAAATGAACAATTGAATTTTTAATTGTTATTATTGATATTATGGTTAATTTATGCACTGGGTCTTTCTTCCCTCGCCTGTGTGGGTGGGTGGACCTCCCCCATCCCCATCATGTGCGGGAATTGTGTTCTTATACTTTTCCCATTGTAGCGTACCGCCATACATTGACTAGTGTGGCAGTATGTCGTCAGCTCAGGTGTGGCAGATTCTGTCACATTCCTGGCGGTACGGCAGTTTGCCTCCACATTTCAAGCTTCATGGGGGCGGTGCACGATTTTTGCCGTTAAATGTCATCCGGAGAGCCATAGGGCCTGGCATGGAGCATGTCTATAAAAGGGTTATGCGATATGTGTGTGTGTATATATATGTGTGTATTTTTTGTCCCTTTTTCAAACTCCCACTGGTTGAGCCGTGTGAAACGGCAGCGGCTGTGCTGCACGTGGGGCGGGACGGAGGTGGAGTGGGGCGGGGAAAGGTGGCAGAGCTCTCAGGGACGAGACAGTCGCCAAGTCAAGTTTTGACAACATGCCGAGGCACGGGCAAGGTCCTTTAACTTCTTCGCCATCTGACGAGGGTACCACGGAGATGGAATAACCTGGTGGCAGGTGGAACACAAGGAAACGTACCACCCGGTACAGAAGGGGATGGTTGAGATATGCTAGAACATCTTCATTGCCGCATTGTTGTCACGTAGTCTGACAGCAGACAGAAGTGCTTTGAAAATGCCACCCGCTACGGAAAGGGTTGATTGCTACAAGCGAATACGGGCAACATGTTTGTATTTTCAGATTTCTGTGTATTATTTGATGCTCTGTCAGTGATTGGTGTGTTTATCTAATATTTGTGTTGTCCATCCGTTTAGATTTGATTTGTTCTAGGTCGGCAGTTAGGTTGATGAAGGAGGCATACGTGGTCGCATTGTGGCCCTGTTGGGCACTGGTGATGGAGTAGCGTGGGCGTATTGCAAATTGTTTTACATAGACTGCGTGATTTGAAAGCAAATACCCACTATTACGCTGTGCATGTGTAGTCACGACCTGTAGGAACCAATCCTCCCCGGGCTGTTCGGCATGCCCACAGCGCTTTCCAGTGTAGGACGTGTGTGTGCGCGTGCGCCCGCCCGATCGTTGACATCTTGCTTGATGCTGCCTCTGCCCTTACCTTTGGCTTACTGGCGACGGTGTTGTCTTGGCAAAGCAGCTGCTGCTGCCACGGGGTTGAATTGGGCCAGGCGATTAAACGTACCCCCCTGGCGGTCTGCCCTCGTTCTTGTTGCATGTTTGCCTGCCCATGTGTATCATTCATTGGTATCCACCTTTTGACCTACCACATCCACCTCCTCCTCCTTCGCCTCCTCTAGGGTCTCTAATTCAACACTCGTACCCTTCACCCAAGCACCCTGTCACTCCACTGTTCCTCACGCCCGTTCGGGGAGTGCAACTGTACCTGTCCCTCTCGTTACACCGGCTTTTCCCGCCCCGTCAGGCAGGTCACTCCCTCCAGGTCCTATACATGCCACCCGGGTCGGGACAACCCAGTTCCCAAAGCCTGGCTGAGCCCCTCTCCCTCTCCCCACCACTCCCAGTGTCCTTTGTTTCCCTGTCGTAGATGCGGCGTGGCGACCTTCTCCCATCCCCTCTGAACTCGTAGGAGTTCTTCAATGTCCTCTTCGTTGGCGTTGTTGCCCTGGTGGGGTAGGAGGGCGGTAAGTGGCTGTTTAAATAGCACGTTGTGCGTTGTCCCCCCCCAGCCTTGCAACCCTCACGGCCTGCCCGTCGTGTGTGCTCGGCGCCCCCTGGAGCTGGGATCCTCTGCCCCTCCCCCACACTTCTTAGATACATTTCCCTGAAGACATACAGTACACCCTTACCGATGTAGCTCCCGTCGATGTGGTGGTTCGAGTAACCCGCACGTGCAGATATCTGCCCCTTGAGTACGTGACTTGAACATTGTCTGGAGGACAGCTTGAAAACTGGTGCACATGCATCACTTGTACGTCACCCTCGACGTGGGCCGAGCCAAACGCATGATGGGCATCTCGGCCAAACTCGGTCTGCGCGAAATCATATATAGTCCAGTATTTCGGTTACCATTGAGCCTCACGCTCGCCACACAACTGCGAGGGTCCGGGTTCGACCCCAGTGGCTTTTGGAGGGTGCCGCTTACTGTGGGTATTCTAGCTCACGGTAGTATGTAACGGTCGTGCTAAGCGTCTCTTGGCGTATGCTCGTTACATCTATTGTGATGTGCAAGACTCGGACGCACATCGTCGCCCACTTCGACGACTACCTGGCGCAGCGCAGGAGCAGTTGAGCGCGCTCGCGCGCGCACGCACGAGCCAGAACCTCCACATCTTGGGACTCCATTCCTTCCAAAGCTCCGTCCCGACTTGTTACCAGACACCTCCCTCCCTCTCTCTCCTTCCTCGACACTGTACGATCTAAATCAATTGAGTCTAGAGCTTGGGTTAGTCCATCATGGTTGGCTAGCTGCTAGCGCGCGAATCAAGTAAAGGGTTGGAATAAATCTTAACTTGAAGGTAGTGATGGGGTGTCGGAGTGTATTTTGAGCATACGTTGTTTTGTTATTGTCCAGTCGTTCACATGTAAACCTGGACGGAGAATGTAATAGCAGTAGAGGACGTGTAGCCCTTTTTATTGATTAATTTAATTATTTCTTAACTACTCTCGTTGTCGTTCTGTTATTCGGGCAGGTAGACAGCTCAAAAATGTGACCGGTAGCGGCTTCGTGGTACGAGTTGTTGGGAAAGTCACAAGTAGATGACTGTTTATATAAGACATTTATTTGTCATCCCTGACAAGCGGAGGTGTAAGTATTGTGTGTCTAATGGCCCAGGACATGTTTACATATGTTCATTGACACAGAGGAACCAGTAGAGTAGGCAGTGAGCAAAGAAGAATGTTGTAGTTTATGTGTAACGTCTGCCATCCCTCCCCCCCCCCACTCCACTCCCTACTCTCGTCCCGTACCCCTCTGTTCTCGCTAACCCCGTTAGAAGGACCATTGTTGGTAGTTATCAGAAACGTATATATTTGTGCCTTTTTAGGTTGCAAGTCTATAGACCAAGTAATGCGTTGAGCATTACAGTTACACCTCACTTTATAACATGGTTGCATGAAAATAAAATAGTCCTACATGGAGGTGAACATCATTAGCTTGACTGGGAATTTAATTTGGCGGGAGAAATTATTTGACGGACGTTAAATTTGCCGTAGCCAGTTTGG
>NC_134798.1:9197316-9217316 GCF_046742065.1 Oratosquilla oratoria
GAAAATCATCAAATGGGCGATCAGACATCTTCACAAGCCGTTGGGGGTATTACCCAAGTCGGTCATATATATATATATATATATATATATATACATATATATATATATATATATATATATATATAATTTTTTTTTTTTTTTTTTTTTTTTTTTTTTTTTTTTTTTTTTTTTTTTTTTCCAACAGCATCGTGTCGACATTGTGGAAAGCTTAAGTTTTGACTCAACCCGTCCCTTGTTGTTGAGCTGTCTTTCGTGTCATTGCATTATAACACTGCTAACAAATTAACACAGGAGCAATGCAAGGTACCAACCACCTTCACTGGTTCTACCCCCGATATCTTTTGGTCGTGTCAGCGTTGTGCAATCTATAAAGATACTGTATGCCCGCGTTCATTGACAACAGATGCGTCGGTATCCACATCACCACGATCCTCACGCATACATTAGCACTACTTTCATTTTTCAGCAATAGTGACTTTCCAGGCAAGCGCTTGGGACGAGTCAGCTTTCGAAGGTCGCGTATGTTCTAATGTGTAAAACTATTTGTACACAACTCCGAATATTCGCAAAGTTGTTATCGTTCGCCCCTTTGACAGGCATCTCAAAGGGTGAAGAAACCTGACGTCTGTTCAAACATGACAAAAGATGCCCCGTTCTCTCTCTCTCTCTCTCTCTCTCTCTCTCTCTCTCTCTCTCTCTCTCTCTCTCTCTCTCTCTCTCTCTCTCTTTTTCTTATTTCGATCAGACCCATTCCTTTGAGTATAAGTCAGCCTTTCAGCGGTCATATGGTCAGCCACCTTGGCATACACTAGAAATATACATGGGATATAAAAATCTGTATTTTTCCTCAAGTTCAGAGTGGCTTACCTCCCCCTCCCCATCCTAAGGGGTGTTAGTTGCTCTGGCCACTTGTGTTAGGCTAGTAGTGATGCCAGTTACCGCAGCCAAGGAAGTGAGATTTTTTTTATATATGTAATTTTTACACAAATCTACATAGGACAATAAATTACGTTGAATATGTCAGCAATACTGCCCCTCCACACAACACACACACACACACACCTCGTGGCGCGGTGGTTAGAGTTCTCGCCTGCCACTACGGCGGTCCGGGTTCGAACCCCGCCAAGGATTGAATTAATTTCAGTATCACTGCGCTGTGATTCGTTATTCCAACTCGTGGGCGGGGAGTTGGGTGTTTGTTAGGTCACAGCAATAACCATAGATCGGTCATCTATGAGCTCTGAGCTCTCTTCCGGGAGGGAAATAGCTGTGGATCACGAGTCCAACACGTGATCCAAGACCATGGTGAATACACACATTGAAGACAAACTGCATGCATCAGCGATACCAATGCTTTGAAATTATGATTACTAACGTCTCTACTCTCGTCAGTAGCCACATTTATCGCAGTTATTGATCGGAAGTCGTATATACCCAAATAATGGTCGATTTTTTCAGATCGTTCTTAAGGCTGAATTTAAGAGGACTTTCATATGAATACTACTTTTTCTGGGACGAATTTTTAGCAAAAGCCTAATTTATGTATAAATCATTACAGAACAATGATTCGAAGAGTAATGGTGATTTACGTATGATTGTATATTTTCAGTTGCTGCTGTATATTTGTTATTTTTCTAGAAGGTATTTTTACACATAATTTTAGTAAAAATATAAGATATCAGGTGGATGTGTATGTTACACAAGTGCTTAAGGACCATTCGAATATCCCGCACCGAAGGCGAAAAATTAAATTACCGATGTTACGAAAAAAATATGGGAATTTTCTTTTCAATAACTGCAAAAAGGTATGTATAGTATAATCAAAATAGAAAATAAGATTAAATAAAATAAGGCAAGGAGAATACGTTAATTAAGACGTTGCAAAGACAAAACTTCCGATAGCGTGTGGCGATACTATGTAACAATTTTTTTCTTTAGTTTTTCCTTCTTTATCAGGATTTGTTTATAAGAATGTGTGTCTACACTTTGGCTGCCAGAAAATGTAGGCCAAATAGTACATGTAATGATATACAACACTTGGCTGCACATATTGTGTTAAGACAGACATAAAAATCAAGGGTCAACTTTTATTGGAGGTACGTGAAAATTCAGGATTTTGTGGCCAAAAATTAGGGGAGGTCGTGTTTTAACTGAGATCAAATATTACTTGGATACGGTGTATCACGCTGTCAGCTTTTAGTTCCAGTACTTGTAATACTTTGTTGCAGGTATAACTTCACACGCATGTAAACGTACGCACACATGTTTCATCAGCGAAATATAACAAATAGGTATAAAAACTAAATGACCATTGAAGAAAGATGCCCAAAGTGATGCTTCCAAAGCTGAATGTACATGTAGTGAATGAATTACCAGCTAAGGTAGATACACAAACGCGCGCGCGCGAATATCAAGTTAGTTACGGTGAGAGTTAAAGACAGAACTGTAACGAGCGTTGTTTCTCTCCTTGCACTACGATTAGGTAAATGCGTCTGTTTGAAAATACTTTTGGAAACATGCACAAGGTTTCAGGAATGGATGTCACTGCAAGGCAACAAAGAATGACTTAAATGAGAGCGAAGAGGTGGGGGGGGGGGGCAGGGAGTGTGGATAGAGTAAAAAGAATGTGATTCGTTTACTTGTAGCCCCTGGATTGGCTCATGGGTCACTTGGATAAGACATTTCGTATTGCTGCCTGCTTTACACGTCCTTGACAGTAGGACTGAGTCTTTGTCTTTTATGTGGTGTGTGTACCTTGAGCATGAGTTCTCTGTTCCAAGGTTGCTTCTGTGTTGATAAGTCTGTGATGGGTACCTGTTTATGCTGGACCTGCAAGATCAGTGGAGACTATTGTCTCTCTGCAGACTGTTAACCTGTCAACTCGCTTATCTCCATCTGGAGATGCAGCCCCTTGGGGCATTAGAATGGGACTAAGATCCCTCTCTGTTAATTTCAATTGTGTTTCTTCGCCTTTTCACAAATTGCTAGGTGACAGCCAGTGATTGCTCTCATGTTTCAACTAATTTCTACTGGAGACAAAGACACAGCCTCACATTAATACAAATGAGAACTATCTGTAGTTTCTTCTCAGATCTATAGGAAAGTCTAAGGACTATTATTAACCACTGTGGAACTGCAGGTTTCCAGTCAGTGAAACTTAAAAAACTATTATTATTATTGTTTATTGTTATTATGTGTTGATACTGCTCCAGTTTTATTGTTATTATTATTATTATTATTTAATATTATTATGATTATTATGTGCTGATACTCCTCCAGTATTGAGTACCTGATTTAAGATGGGCTGGTGTGGCTTGTCAATCTCGGTAGGGTTATTTCATTTGGGTTTATATAAACTGGTGGATCTTATGTTAGAACAAAAAGTTTGATATGCCATGTAAGGTTTCTGCATTTTTGTATGTATGTGTAATACAATGCGACCCAGTTGTACATGTGTTATTTATGAATTTTATTATGGGGTGATGTGTGCCAGGTTCTGATATATTGATGAATAATATGTTGCTGGGGTGAACTGTATATTCTGTGTTGCAATTTTGGTTTTATGATATATGATTTTGGAAACTTTAAAATTTAAAAAGGAAATGGGCAAGAACAGGTTTTCCAATAGAGGGGTTAGCAAATGGAATAGACTTAGTAACCATGTAGTGAGTGCTGAAACTATTGGTTCTTTCTAGAAAAGGTTAGATAACATTATAGATGGGGATGATAGATGGTAATGGACATGAAACTGCTTAGTGTAGGTCTTCTGGTCTCTTGCAGTCCCCTCCATTCTTATGTTCTGAAAATACAAGGTAGGACCCGAGGGATTTTATCTAAATTGATGTAAGAAGTGTATGATGATAGATTATGTCCGCATAGGGTTGGGTGTAGTTGTGGAAGATGCAGAATAACAGGTACTGTTAGCATAGTAACTAACTGGCAGATTTATTTAACATGAAGGAAATCCATGCATGCAGCCAATCTCAATCAATAAAATGGGCAAACAACAAAAAGCAAAATATTTGTATCCCCATGGAAGCCCTCAGAAATGTCGCTTACCTGACTAACCAGAATATAAGAATCACCAAATGGTCATCTAGTCAGTCTTGAGTCTTGCCCATTGGACAAAAACCCTAAGATATTTTACCTCGCAGTGTTTAGAGTGATTTTGGGAAGAAGATTGAGAATGTAGTAGATATATGGGGTGAAGGGATTTTGGATGCATGGTGGAGTGTATAAAGATGGAGTGAATGGAGGAAGAATGTGAATGGCCAAAAGGATGCTCCTTTCATCTGGTGTGTAAATTATTTTGAGTGGATGAAGAGAGTAGGGTGGGCATTATTATGATGAAGCAGAGGTAAACCAATTCTGGCTGTCAAACCCTGCTGTACAGTTGAAGTGCTGTGCTGTGTACCAATGTGATATGGCAACAGACAGGGATGACCCATGAAATGCCAAGGTGGGTGGGTATTAAATGGGCTTTAATTGTGGGTAAAGTGGGTGTGTGCTTTGACTCAGCCCCCCCACCCCACCCCACCCCCCACCATAAGTGGGGGAAGGGCCTTTGAGATATGTATATATGTACAGTGAAGACATAGGAAAATGAATGTGCTTGGGGATATAATAATCACAGGATTTGGACAGCAGAAACCATTATCACCAAATAAACAATTTTTTTTTTACAGTTTACATTACAAATTACATGGAACTTTACATGCAGAACATGGTATCCAACAAGAAATATCACCCTACTTACAACACAACAACACTACACTCTGAAACCAGTGTTCTTCTTGTAGGACAGCATATGAGAATGATTGGCTCATAGTTTTATGCGAGAGCCCTTGAACTCATCCACCTATCACATTACACAAACATACCCTACCAAATGAAGCATAAAACCAACGCACCAGTATTCTTCTCAAACATGATCATCTTACTACCCATATCCACTTAGACACTCAGATTACAAAACAAAGACTCTAGAGCTGGCTCCCAAATTCTGTGTTTCACCATATTTACTTGAAACTCAACCTAGCATGTAAATCATGATGAGAAAGAATTACACTGGTATTCAGTTCATCACCTTGCATGAAAACAGTACACAGATAGAATCAGCCTGGTAACAGATGCCAGTTACTCCAGATGCATCCAACATGCAGGACTTGCAGCACTTTATAACATTGTCCTACATTTACTTTTCCTGACAGCCCCCCCCAAAAAAATCTTCTGAATAATTTATGGGTTTGGGTAATGGCTATGGGGAAGCTGAGGGATCATAGTTGTCTTATATGGGAAAACTGGAACAACAGTTCTTTATATACACAGGGTTTTAAGTCAGTTTTGTTCACATACCTGCCATTGGTGCTTCTCTTCTAATGAGGTTCATTAGAATAACCCTCATTTAATTGTAGGTGATATAATGGAACTCGTATTGAAAAATATTTGTAAACTCTTCTTAAGGCAGCTTTATGTCCATCATCTTTGACAGGTAATGGTACTGTAAAGATGATGGCTCCACATATTGCTGTTTTCTCAATACAAACTGCCTTATCACTAAGTTAGGTCAAATGATAATTGTTGCCACAGGTTTCACTAGGAACCCACAGCCCCAATATGGCTGCAGTGTTACTAAGGCTCTTCCATAGATCTCTCTGGGAAGAAACTTCACACTGTTCTCCATGTTGTTTAAGTGTAGGACTTTCTGTGTCACCAGTTTATTGACTCACATGGAGGGGAGTAGTCCTCTATCTCACTACATGTGATCAGGTGGAGAAAGTATGGTCGAAATTTATTTAGATTTTAGGGCCTGGTCTAAAGAACAGTATCAGCCCCTCAGGTTAGTAACTCCAGATAGAGATGAGGTTAACAAATTTTGAAGATTGGCTATTGTGAGATGATTCCCTCCAACATCCATCACCCACAACCATTACTTGGAGATAGGCGAAGTCATTTATAGTCATAGGCTTGAAGTTGGAGTTTGTGTTTAGTTGTCCAAAGCAGAACCAGGCTATCTTGTGAGAGATGATGCAGTATTTGGACCTTGTCTTGATGGCTTCATCTGGCTTGTAAGGATGCATGTGTGGTGCAAAGTGCATGTGACATTGTAGGAGTATTGGAATGGATGTGGTTGTAAATGTAGTCTCAAACCAGCGAAATGAGCTTGGCTGTATGTATTATGTCCTAGCATTGACATGTGACACTTGGCTATTGCATCTTTGTCAGGCATTGCAGATAGGGGTTGGGAAGCCGTGAAAATGTGACTTGAATAATTGCCTGGCACTTACTGGAGATCACACATAGTCCTTCCATGTCTGTGGCAGTAAAGGTATACTGTTTCATGCAGGCTCTAAATATGGTCATTCGTTGAATATATATATATATATATATATATATATATATATATGTGTGTGTGTGTGTGTGTGTGTATGAGTGTATTTGGCATGGGAAAATTCAGAAAGATGGCAGAGGTACTTTATTCTGATTTTCCCATGCCAAATACACTCAGATTGTCAGCTCTACTTCATCATATATATATATATATATATATATATATATATATATATATATATATATATATATATATATATATATATATATATATATATATATATATATATATATATGTGTGTGTGTGTGTGTGTAATTGTGTGTGTGTTTCTTGTAGTTTACTGCCTTTAGTTTAGATGGCTCACACTACCTATGGGATATGGCATAGTTAGAACTTCACTCATCCTTAGTACCAGTTTGAACAAGTTGTTTAAGTTGTTAGTTGATAGTCTTGTTAACCCCCACTTCAAAATTACTTTTCTATCAGCAGGTTCCCTAATGATTGATAAAGTCATTCAGGTATTTGTTACCATTTTGTCATTGTAGTAGTTGAGAACCTCCTGATCTGTGACCCAGGTGAGCAAACTAAAGCTGATGGGCAACTGGTGCCAGACATGGATGGGTGTAGAGTTTACTGTATTAAGTACTTTCGAACAGTTGTACACCAGAGTTCCTCCCACCACCCCCAGATATTTTTTGTTTATGTCTGTTTGCTGACAGTGCTGCTCAGTCTGTAAAGATGTATGTGACTATAAATGAGGCAGCCTGGCGGAGTAGCTATTGTTATGCCATCAGTTATGTTGCCTACTTGCGTTGATACGTCTTGAGTGTTGTGGTTATATCAGTCTCCTACTACTGTACAATATTTTGTTTAGCTTGGTTTCTGATCCATGTATTCATGATAAGGCATGGTCAGGATCCAGAGTAACTAGGCTTTCCCTAAAGATTCCCTCTTGAGGTGGTGGTGGTAGTGTGTGTGTGTGTGTGTGTGTGCAGGGGGGTGTAGCCAATGTGACAATCTTCAACTAATTTTTTCCTGCCTTTACCTTTGAGAATTCGTTTCTTGATTCTTGAAGTATGCTTGGCATCTCTTGTGTCTATTGTAAAACTTCCACATACTACTCTGTTTCCCTTTTCTTCATTCCTCAGTCTTCATTAAACCAGTTTTCACGTGGGTCTCCCATGTTATCTCCTTTTCTTATATTTTTTTTTCTAGAAAGTTATGTTTGCCCATTACATCGTATGTTTACTTGTAAACCGAGTTTCTCTCTCAAAAATATTTGATTTGCATAAAAGAACTCTAGCAGGATTCTTTCGGTCTTGCTTTTCAGTGTTTAATGATTAATGCATAGCGCTACATTTTCGAATTTCGTGAAGGAAAAAATGAAGTAGCCTGGCAGGCGTGAAACATGAGGGGAATGGAGGAGGAGGAGGAGGAGGAGGAAGGGTGAAGGGAACACTCAAACAAACCCACCAACGTTTATAACGGAATGCGAGAAGATGGGGCTACTCTTAGCCCAGTGGGGAAGGAGAGTAGCCACATTCCTCCTTGTGGTACAAGAGTTCTGATATGTTTGCACGTGTGGGAACAGATGAAATTGTCACGACGTTTTTAGCCCAGAAGTAAATGTTCAATGTGTGTGTGTGTATGCGTATGCGTGCGTGCTTATCATGGATATATGAAGTTGTAGATGTTTAAGTGCCTGTGCCGTAATGTATGTCAAAAAGAGAGTACAACAATATAGTTCACACTAGATATTTTGTCATGGTTAACGATATCCTTATACCTTAGTGGTCATCCAGCAACTTAACTTCACAAGAAAGTTTAGTATTTGCATGATTTTGGTAGAAGAGGAACGCGTTTTGTTGGCTAATTTTTCTAATTTCACAGCATCTCGCTACTTTCTTAGCCTCTGAGTTTTTTCAGGTCATTATTTGATTGTGGTGCATTTTCGAAACTTTCTTAATAAAACCCTTATTATGAGTAAGTTTTATGTTTGAAAACTAGAAAATCAGCGTAAATTCTTAGTCACGTGATCGACCTATACATTTGGGCATTCAAATGTTTGAAGGGTTACAAACATCAGTAACTTACTTGGCCTTAACAAGTGTTGTTGCATTGATGCAATTGCATGTATAAATAATGATAATAATAACAATGATAATAGTGCTTATCAAATAAGTAAAATAAAAACTGGGGTACCTTTTATAGTAATGTAAGAAAATAAGTTATGCCCAGTAGCGAAATAGAGAAACGGCATCGCATTTAGTGGCCACTGACAGGTGGTACCAGTAACTGTGGTGGGATATTACGGGTCAGTACGTAGCAAGAATCATTGAACATGGGAGCAGCGCATGCTGAAGATGTGGGAATGGGATTGTTGTGAAGTGGAATGCCGAGCTACTACTGGCATGGGCGGGGCCACAGCAAGCTTGCCGTTAATGTCCATGTTCGTACTACCGTGGGCGTGGGAATGATCCGAAGGTTTTTCTCGTAGGCGTAGGCGCGAGGGGGGTTACTCTCGATGTCCAAGTAGGACCTTGGGAGGCCTTCCGTGTGTCACCATTTAGCCTAAGATGAATCGGTTTCGAGGTCATGGCTCAGGGTGCTCCTCGAGTGGGATGAGTTGCCGAGGTTCCTCGCGGCGCAGCTAACGCTTGGCCTTCAAGCGCCAGGGGTAGGGGTGGAGGAGGACAAGGGCCGCGTTCAGTGTTCAAGGGATACACATCCCAACTCGTCACGAGGAGGAGGGATGCGAGGTTCACGACGTGGTGGACCGAGTGGCGAGCAGAACGCTTACTGGCCTCAGACTCTGATGATTCAACGTCTGCCTGTATACCCCCTTTTGCTGCCGAGGCCGGGGGTGGGGTGGATGGGGGGGTTCCCTCAGCTGAATGAAATCATTTAGTGGCATCAGTGAAAAAAGACGGGGATGAATTGTACCAGGGGCGGGCTGGGGGGAGGGGGCATGCCTCAGGAACTGTTCGTGATGACCATGGCTGTCATGACGATTTACATCATCACCTTTGACATCGACACCTCCCTTTCCACCACCACCACCCACCCTCCCTCCCTCCTTCCCTCCCTCCTTCCCTCCCTCCTTCCCTCCCTCCTTCCCCCCCTCCTTCCTGGACACACAACACACCTCCCCAACATGTCCCTCCGAATTTGATTTAGCCCGGAGCTGTAACCATTTCACTGCTTCGTATCCTCGACCGAATAAAATCGTTTTACGGACGGCAGCCAGAAGAAAGTTATTAACAATGAAAGTGTATTAACCTCTTCTTCAGGGGGTTTTCATCAGCTGAATAGATTCGCTTGGCGTCAGCCAGAACACGGGTTTAGGCCGTGAACATTGACATGGTTAAAACGCGTTACTTTTCTGGTGCCAGAAGAGCCACATGATGCTCCTGGCGCCGCGGCACTGATCACTTGATCAGGGCAACGGTTTGTACAGGTGAGGTGTACACTTAAAGTTGTCTGCCCTGTCGCCCGTGTAGGTGCGGTGTACACTTAAAGGTGCGTGCCCGTGTCAGTGACGTGGCGGCGAGCACCGTCGCCGCCGCCGCTTGCTGCCATGCGTGTGGTTTTCGCCCGTCGTCATCGTCGTCGTCCATGGCGGTTGGTCGACCAGCAGGGTATGAGGTTGGATTTCCCTATGCATATGGCTTGGAGGGCGAGATGCAGGGCCGAGGGCACCCCTGCGGCCGGATGCGCGCGCCCGTGCGAGCGGCGGCGTGGCGCCGTGGTCGGATTATGACCATCATTGCTGCTGCTCAACACTCCACTATTTTTAGCGCCGGCCCAGTGCTCCACGTCGGCCCTTCGGTCTGTGGGTAGGTCACAACCGCCCGCCCGCGCGCCCACCGTCCTCATGCCTGTCACCGCTCCTCTCGACCGCCCATTCGAGGGGGTTGGTGTGTGTAAACGCATGGAGTGTGCCTATTCGTTTGTATAATAACTTGCCTGTATATATCTGAGAACGTGTTAGTGTATCATTCGCGGGGTCTCTGGCCGAAGTGCACACCTTCGACAGGTGTGGCCAGTCCTTGGAAGCCGTGCGTTATCTGAACAGATGGTTTTGCCTGCTGGGGTGGGAGAGTCGGGGGCGGGGAGGGGAGAGAGTGGAGAGGACCCGATGGGACGTGTATTGGAAGGGTGTGCGGACCGCGGCATAGGTGTGGCGGGGGTGTTGTTGCCGCACGGGACGGTCAGCCCACAGTCATATTAAGGTTAATTCAGACTTGCGCCAGATTCTGAGGAAGGATCGGTTGACATTGTTCTTAACCCACCCACCCCTTTTTCGCTGTGGATTTTTTTTTTCTTCAGCTGAAAGAAATCGAGTGCCGTAGTATGAATGAAAAAAGATAAACGCGGTGAAATAGTTAATTGAAATATATATATTATTTTATATCGTCTCGCTTTAGGGGAGAGTTCTATACTGATTGAAATTGTTTGTTGTCAGTCGCATCCGTCACCATAGCGAAAGTATAATTAATCCTCTTGTAACTGTGACGCCAACTTTAACCTGGATAAAATCATACGAGTGCGTCACCCGTAGATGCGATGGCGGCACTCGTCGGACGATGGTGAAACTACGAGCAGCAGTGACACTCTTGGTGGCAGTGTTGGTATCCCTCGTCGAGTTGTAATAACACTCCTGGGCTCTGGTAGCATTCTTCGGGTGGTGGTGACCCTCCATGGAGGCAGTTGTGGCCCTCCTCTGGCGGTGGTGGCACTAGTCAAGGACTAATCTGTTGTATTGTGGCGTGGCGTGACACTGTCAGGCGTGGGTGTTGACTGTGTGTCCCGGACGAATCGCGGACCGCCTGTGACAAAGATGACGTCTGTCAGAAAAGGGCTTGACAGGAGAGGGTGTGGTTGGGGGTGGGGGTGGTGGCTGTTGTGGAAGTGATGACATCTTGGGCATGGTTAGTTGGCTGTAGTGTACTTGTCTGACTTGTTGGCCATGCGTCCTCGTCGACGACCAAATCCTGTGCCCGAATGCCCTTTTTCTGTATTATATAAATTATATGTACAATATATATTGTATGTTCCTCGGCTGACTAGAATCGTCGGGAGACAGCCATAATAAACGTTCAAGACGACGGTGACGCTGAACGAATTGATATGTGCAGTTACATTTCGATAAGAAAAAAAAAAGAGATCAAAAGAGTTCATACTGAAGGATGCGCAAATAACTTTGTTATGGTTGTATCAGGACTTTGGTTACAATATTCTAGGCTTCCGTAAGAACATCTCAGCAATGTGTCTAACATTCGTATAGGTTTAAATTCTCTTAGTTCGTCATTCAGGTTATCAATATATGACGCAAGAGTAATTTGACATTTGGAAATTTGAAAAAAAATGTAACAGGTAGTTTCAGCTCAGACGACATAGCAAAAGCAAGTAGTATGCTAGTAAGAAATGTCTAGTGTGGGGTTGGTTAGGCAAGGAACCTCGTAGGACTTCTCCGCGAACTAAAGTTCGGAAGCTGTCGGCCTCGCTCGACAGCCCCATTTCGGGCAAAAGTAGAATTCTTGCCCAACAGCTCCCTTCCCCGGTGTACTAACCTAACCTAACTTTCTTTGACATTGTGGCAAATATCGTCGTGACACGTTGGGTGTGAGCAACCACGTCAAAATATTGCCTCGAAAAGCGTGACGTCACCCGAGCCGCAGTGGGAAAGGACGCGAAGTATCCCTAGTCGGAGAAGGGACCATCTGAGGGAGAATTCAATTGTACCCACTTTTATGGGGGGGACTTTAAGAACCATTTACACGGTCAAACGGTTTGTCAAACCCGGTTTGTCAAACAAGTGTTTGAAGTGATGTTTGACAACCAAATGCCCCATTCACACGGTCAAACACCATTTCAAATACTTGTTTGACAAACCGTTTGACCATGTAAATGGCCCTTTAGGAGACACTCTGAGGCTAAGGAGGTACTTTCCTTCAGCCATGTAGGGATGACCCGCCTTCGCTCAGACACAGCGGAGCGTGTATGGGTCTGGGTGAGTACAAAGAAGCACTCTTGTCAACTTGCAACGGAAAACGGTGACCGCGTTATTTGAACGGTTTGCTAGCCACTGTGATGGTGCATTTCAGGCCACCGTGAGTACTTGTGCTTGGCCATGTTTTCAGGATGCTGGGGACGCTTAATGATTTTGGGATGTGTGACTTTAATGTATTAACATTCTTGTCTGTCTCTTTTTTTCTCTTAACTCACTTTCTCTTTCACACACACACAGACTCTCTCTCTCCCTCACCGCGTACTCTTGCAGATTTACATACATTTCACTACTCAAGGGGTCGTTTCATACTGTTGTTTATATGTTTAAACTTTGTGTGTACAAGATTTCTTGTGATGTCCCTCGTCGCCGTTTATGTACATGAATTATGTATTCGTTCTCGCGCGCGCGCACACACACACACACACACACACACACACACACACACACACACACACACACACACACCTTCAAACACAAACACACATTATTGGCAGTAATGGTGAAAACAGGAACCATAAAAATATATTAAAGGGAGAACAATGTAGACTGCAACAATAGATGTGGTTTAATATTGCCAAGACCGTATTGTTTTATGGAACAGTGGATATGGGTTGTGTGAAACGTCCGTGGGATGAGGAGTGTCAACAGGTCAGGAAACAAAGAAGTTTGGTGGGAATGTGAAAAGAATGAAAAGAAATGCTTGGATGTTTTCTCTTTGGAAAATACAATTTGCGAATGTGAGGAATATAAGAGATCCCCCAGAAAATGAATAGAGGAGAATTTATATGTGTCAAACAATGGGCTGGTTGAAATAATGATAATAAGAAATTTGAAAAATTCTATTCCTTCACACTGGACAACGAAGAAAAGTCTAGGGGAGTGAATAGATTTTTTTGGACAAGGAGAAGGTGTAAAAGGAAGAAACATGGGGGGGGGATCGAAATTGGGTGCGACCCCTTTGACATCTTTCTCCATGTACTGACCTTAGGTCAGTTCAGAATATCTTAGGAGGAACCCTTCTCAGTGCAGGGGTGACCCTCACGTAAGTGCAGTCACAAGTTCCTATCATCCATACAATTTTTTTTTTTTTTTTTTTTTTTTTTATGGAAATGTATGAGTAATTGGGTATGCTTACACCTGTGTGAATGAAATGGGGATATTTATATGAATGTTGTAAGTTCTCACAGGTGTTTTGGTGTCCAACAGTTGCTGGTCTGCTTAGAGACCCATGAGTTGCTGGACATTTTGATTTATCCGAGCATATGAGGTTCTTTCTAGAGCATGAGCTACTAGTCTGTCCTCTACTCTTTACCTTTTTAATACTGTTCATTTACTTAACATGCTATTTCGCACACATTTTCCCATAGTATTTTGTTTAACTCTTAACTTTTTTGTGATTATGCCACATAATAGTCAAAGTTGTCAGTTCATTTTTAAGGCTGAATTTAAGAGGTCGACTTTTATGTAGATACTACTTTTTCAGGGACGAAATTCATGTATAATCAAGATCGAAATTTTGGTTAGCAAAAGCCTAATTTATGTATAAATCATTACAGAACAAAAATACGAAGATTTCAGGCGAAAAAATATACCGATGGTATGAAAGGCAAATTATTGGAAATTTCTCTTCAATAATTGTAAGAAATAATAATAATGTAGATAATATGTAAAATAAGAGAAGGAAATAAGGCAAGGAGAAGTACATAAATTAAGACTGGAGAAGATGTGTTGTTGCAAAGGCAAAGCATTTGATAATAACAAGTGGTGTTGCATTCTAGACCTGTGTAACTAAAATTTTTCTCTAGTTTTTCCTACTTTCTCTGGATTTGTTAGAAAAGCGTGTCTGCATGTTATTATATGCTGTACTTGGCTGCACATATATTAAGACTCATAAAGATTTAGGGTTGATTTTTATTGAAGGTACGTGAAAAATTCTGGATTTTATGGCCACAAATTAGGGGATCAACTTTTAACCGAGATAAAATTTCTGTTATGCAAAGCCTGTACAGAGATGATTATTCACATTTACGTGGGATAATGGAATAAATGTCGTTACAATTTATAGAGACATATGCTACAGTAATAAATTGTTAAAAGATGTAACGGAATAAATTAAAATAAAGTTCATAACATTAGCACATTCACGAAAGTAAGTACGTATCTGTAATTAAGTTACAAGAAGCAATGGGCCGTAACTTTTAAGTACACATACACACGATCGCAGCACTTCATGGCACCGCACCGCGTGCACACTGCTGTAAATGGCAGCGTACCTGCCAAGCATAGTCACGTCACCCAAACGTCAGTGTCGGGTTAGGTCTACAGTGGTGCCTTAGAATTCGAACATAATTCGTTATAAAAGGCCGTTCGAATGCCAAAACAATAACTGAGATTCCAAGAAAATAACCGAAAATAATATAAAAAACACAGAAGCTTTCCCTACCGCTTCAGGTACGAAACTGAGCGCTCTGAGAGCGTGGGTAGAGGAACAACGCAAAGATGAATACACCCAAGAAACGTCCTGAACATTTGATAATTATAATTTGATCAGATTTCGAAAAAGATTTTTTTTTTTTTTTTTTCGTTCGAATTTCAAGTTAAAGTCTTGGGGCGTTCAAATTCTGGGCACACCAATGTATTTTTCAGCCAAACGAAACTTATTATAACGCTTTCGACCCTCTACAGAAAACATTCGATTTTTTTTTCTGTTTTCAGAATTTCAGATAAAGGGTTATATATATATATATATATATATATATATATATATATATATATACACATATATACACACACTAGGGGTATTAAGTATATAATAATTGTGCCAGAATTTGTTACTTTAAACCACTCATTGATCCCCTGCCATGGTATTTCTGCCTTATATGACTGCTTGAGCTACAGTTGAAATCTGCTCTTCACTAAAAAGTATCACATGTAAGAAATAAAGGTTATAAACTTTGGGTAATCAGGCAAAAGACTAGTGGGATAAATACATTACCTTTAAGCATTGCACAGATTACTTACTTAAATACCTACTTATTAGTTATCACCTGAATTCGCATGGTGATTACTATTAATAGATTAAAGGAATGTTGTGCATACATTACATCATTTTTATATTAACTACGTTATTCATCACTTATTGTCCAGTGCAGGGATTAACCTTCGTGTTGATGTTGATGCAACCTTGGGGACATGAGAGTGGAAACCAATCACCTTGACAGAATGATTTGTATGGTATGCAGCAGAATTACTTCTGGGTAGCTGATGTATTAGAATTCCCAGACTACATTTATAATAGTGATAAATTTCCACCGTGCTTGATGCAGAATTTGAAATTATCTTCTTGTTTGTAAGTCATGATGTGTGTGTGTATGTGTATATATATATATATATATATATTTTTTTTTTGCTTGTAACCACGAGGAAATTAAAGATCGGAATACTGAACGTTTTCGTCTATTAAGACATTTTCAAAGTACATAGTGTCACAACAAAGTATAACTTAAATACAATAGTATAGAAAACAGGAGAGGTCACTCAACGTAAATACGTAAGGATTATCTTACAAAGAAACAAAAATATAAATAAAAACAATAAATAAAATGGGTGACAATTGAAACAGGTGATAAAATGTCACTCAGCGTAAATACATAAGGATGACAATTGACAATTCACGTGTTTTATGTGATTACTGTTGTATATATATATATATATA
Organism: Oratosquilla oratoria; assembly: GCF_046742065.1. Taxonomy (NCBI): domain Eukaryota; kingdom Metazoa; phylum Arthropoda; class Malacostraca; order Stomatopoda; family Squillidae; genus Oratosquilla; species Oratosquilla oratoria. The sequence continues at coordinate 9,213,376 of NC_134798.1, forward strand.
TATATATATATAGATATATATATATATATATATATTCATAGTTTATATGGACAGGTTTCTTTTTCTTAGGGTAATCTTGCCTTGGTAGTAACCTTTATATATATATATATATATATATATATATATATATATATATATATATATATATATATATATTATATATATATATATATATATTTTTTTTTTTTTCTCCATAGTTTATATGGACAGGAGGTTTCTTTTTCTTAGGGTAATCTTGCCTTGGTAGTAACCTTAATATTTCTATATATGTCATGCTCTCTCATTTCTTCATCGATCAAGCTTGGCCTCTTTGTGTGAGGTTTTTATTGCACAGTTTCCTCATTAAGGCTGTTCCACAATGTGATGTATCTGTAAGGAGAACTTTCGTAGTGTCCTTCAGGCAAATAATCTTTATTTATTTATTTTATTTTATTTTTTCCACATAACCTTGTGTTGCTCTCCTATCCCAAATCAAGAGATCTTTATCAAGTTCATTAGCTTTCATTGATCTGGCTTCTTAAAAGGTGGTTAGCAGTTATTTGGTTGTCAACTCTCCTTATGAAAAATGGTTGGGGATTTATCTAGTCGAAGTTGATAGTGATTTTGGGCCCAGTGCAGAGACTGTCAGCCCCTAAGGGATGTTTGTTTTTGCAGACAATGTGCTAAATTTACCTTTAAATGACACACATGTCAACAGTTGCCAAGCAATCGAAAAGTTAAGGTTCTCAAGAGGCCTGCTTCCTGGGGTGGTCATACAAACTAACTTAAATTGTTGACATTTCCCTCTGGAAGGAGTGGGTCAAGACGTTGCTGCTTCTGGCTGTTGCTGTGTTTTTCTCGCCATTTCCAGAACTTTCCACTTCCTCTCCACGCGCCCTCGCACCTTCCCCTCTCCTCCCCTTCTTCTTCTTCCCCTTCTTCTTCTTCTTCTTCTTCTTCTTCTTCTTCTTCTTCTTCTTCTTCTTCTTCTTCTTCTTCTTCTTCTTCTTCTTCTTCTTCTTCTTCTTCTTCTTCTTCTTCTTCTTCTTCTTCTTCTTCTTCTTCTTCCCCTTCTTCTTCTTCTTCTTCTTCCCCTTCTTCTTCTTCTTCCCCTTCTTCTTCTTCTTCCCCTTCTTCTTCTTCTTCCCCTTCTTCTTCTTCCACTTCCCCTTCTTCTTCTTCCACTTCCCCTTCTTCTTCTTCCACTTCCCCTTCTTCTTCTTCCACTTCCCCTTCTTCTTCTTCTTCTTCCCCTTCTTCTTCTTCTTCTTCTTCTTCTTCTTCTTATTCTTCTTCCTCTTCCTCCTCCTTTTTTTCTTTTCTTCCTCAGTTTATGCTTGTTCGTCATCTTCTATGTCATCTTTTTTCGTATGTACTGTCCAAGGTGTCAAGTTTCACGAAACTTTCCGATATATCTATTGGATAGTGTATAATTTTGTCATGCGAAATGATAGTATTAATACGAACATAGGAAATTATACAAAGAAAAATGATAATTCGATTGAGTGTCGTTCAGAATATTTTCACTCGTAAATAGTCCACCTGTTGCCAAGTCACCCAAAGACTACAGGTGAGGTCAACAGTATTCTTTTTCTGGTTCCAACATTTTGCTCTTCCTCTGATGAATGCGCATGGCTACCTACATGCATCTACTTATATAACATTTGGTATTCAGTTTTAAATGTATCCACAGCAGTTCGATGAATATTGACGTGTTTTGAATTGTGTAGTTACGTATGGCATAAAGTTTACATTCTATTTTAAAACGTGCTGTACATGGCACCTGGAGTTACCAGAAAGTGGTAGCACTGCTGTCCGAGAAGTGGTGATGCCCTGTAGGCTGTTACACGGTTCCTGGTGGCTGTAGTTTTTTTTTTTTTTTTTTTTTTTAAGGGGTCGAGAAACAAGAAATAAGATTATTTCAACGCAGTATGTAAATGGTGTACGAGCCAAGATAGCCAGCCACTGGCTGTTTTAGTGTACAAGAGCCAAGGCGGAGTTGTATAATGTTTACAAGTGGAGCGCTCAGGAAGGAAACCGTAAATCACTGGATAAGTTTTCAGATGTGGGAGTACTTTCATATCCCCTTTCAGACCACTTCTTTTGTTATTGTAAGAAGACGTAGCCCTGTGTGACATATGGTTGATAAGGTTTGTAAACAAATGTGAGGAGTCTCGATGTACAAAGGTATACAAGGGAAAGATGTGTCGAGAGGATCTGTCGGCTCGTAAAGAAGTTGGGTTTAGAAAAATAGAATAACAAAGTTAGAAAGAAAAAAACTGGGGAGGTGCCATTGATTTCAAGGACAGCAATGATCAGAGCACCGCGAGGTAACCCAGTGCATACAATGTCGAACACATGAGCAGGTGGTCGTGAGTTCGATTCCTGGGACCCGCTGCTGACTCTGTCGCGCTGGTTTCCGACTGCCTTGTCCAGGCGGGGAGGCAACCCAAATTTGGCCGAAAACACCAGCGACCTCGCCGTAACTGACAGCTTTACCAGGGGTTTCTCATTTGTCACTGCGTGGAAGTGGGAAATGAAAGAGTGGTATTCAGAACTAATTAGAAATATATATATATATATATATATATATATATATATATATATGTATATATATATATATATATATATATGTATGTATATATATATGTATGTATATATATATATATGTATGTATATATATATATATGTATGTATATATATATATGTATATATATATATATATATGTATATATATATATATATGTTTATATGATATATGTAATATATATATATATATATATATATATATATATATATATATATATATATATATATATGTAAATATATATATATATATACTTGCCATGACTTACCTGTACCCAGAACCGTAATTAAGAAACAGGATCACGGTCACTGGTTACGCTTAAATACAGTCCGGAAGGAATGTACTTCATGAATTGGATTTCTGGATGAACTGGCATTGGGTGACCAGGGGTTAAGGGTGACACTGGAGTCGTGAGAGATAAGCTGGTTTCCAGTGACGGCGGAACGATGGCGATCTGAATGTATGGATAAGAGTTTAATGAACCGGTGAAGGACTTCCATAGAAGCAGTGTCTCCTCCGATTACTCGCAGCGTTATTACTTCTAGTTCTCTTTACGTTCGTTTCACATGTCGACTTTTCGCCGTGCGCCGTCCACGACACGACGTCGTGCTCTTTAAACAATGTTTCTAGGGACATTTTCACAATCACACGTGGTCGTGGTCGTGATGTGTGAAAACGTACATAGACGTCTGTGGTTATTTGAGAGCACAACATCGTGTCGTGGACGGCACACGCCGAAAAGTCGATCCGTAGGAAACTAATCTTGGACCGTTCGCTACGGAAGATGGCTACCCTCAACATAATTGCTTGAAGGCTGAAGGAAAAAAAAAAGTCGAAATAGGATGGAGTCCGTTTTTTACCCTGTCGCTGCAGAAAGAGTTTCTACATAGCTGAATGGAATAGGTAGCTGGAAATTAACCTGTGGAACTTTTCCGTGAAGCGAAATGGAAGGGGATAATGGGATTTCGTACTTTCTTTATTTTTTGTATCGATGTCGTTAAGAATTGAAATGTCTTTTTCTTTTCGTTTCTTTCTTTTTTCTGTTGGGAAAAAGAGTAACAAAAGAAAAGGGCACTACAGTGGTTGATGTCCTATAGGTACCTGTGAGTATATCTTGTTCCAAGTCGTAAATTTACGACGTCAGTGCGTCATGTGATTATTCATATGATAAGTATTCTACATAAAAGGTGTGGGCAACCGTTTGCAAAAAGACGTCGCCCACCGTTAACCACTTGCAAGCGAGACCCCAATTGTACACCGGAAGTTGTAAATGGCGTGACGAAAGCGATAAACCTTTTGTCATAAGCTGACGTTTGCGTGGCTCGTGTTTTGGAACTAAATGGTGGCCCCATTGTACACCATTAGCCTCTTCACT
>NC_134798.1:9222316-9232316 GCF_046742065.1 Oratosquilla oratoria
AGCCGGAACCCCCAAAACATCGTCAGGAATCTTGTGTTTTTCCCCCACCCTCTCCGTGATGACAAATGTAGTTCTAATCGTTGCATTTTTACTGGTTTCGCATAAATATATAGTAATTACTATTGTATTGGAGTAGTGCGAAAATTAGACGAATGATGACGATCATCGTGAAGTAAGAATGGCGTAAGGTGTCTGCGAACTTTAGGTTACTGCTAAGCACTGTAGTTTGTGCTGTGACCGCCAGGCGATTTTATTCAGCTGAAGTTTTGAATCCCAATAAAACTGAAAAGGTGTGTGTGCGTGGAGACACACTTCCAGATGGTATCTCGCAAGGATCTGGTCCCGAGGGTGGAGGTGGGTGTGGGAGCCCAAGAGAACATCCCACCTGACATCATCACTAGGTTGTAATGCAATCACCAAGCCCTTTAGGATCCAACAAACCACTTAACCCCCCATGCTGACGTCATCGATGACGGAAGACCCATTTCTTTGATCTTCTTGACATTGTTGTGCTGAATGCTTATCTGTTTGACGTGAAGAAGATGGAATGTCATCGTACAACGTCGCAAGTTACAATGTGTTTGTTTGATTGGTACTCGGCCAAAGACCTCTTGTGAGAAACATGTATCCTCGTTTGCGTAAACGTATCTCGTAAAACATTGGAACGTTTTCTCGAACGTTTTTTGTCTTGTCCGCATCATTCCACACCGCAGTTTCGCACCCTCAGCCCCACTCTCCCTTCCCTTACATCCCCCCTCCCTCCATCCCCCTCCCTCTCTCCCTTCCTTAACCCTACACACCTACCTGACACCCTCTCTCTACCGTCATCTCCCTTTACCTCCCCTCCTTTCCTTCATTTCCTCCCAACCTCCCCCTCCCCTTCCTTTATCCCTACATCTCTCTTCCCCTACTTTCTTCTCTCCCTCTCACTTTACCCTCCTCCCTTCCTTCCATGCTCTTCACTTCTACTCTTTTCTTCCCTTCCTCCCTCCCTCCCTCTCTCCCTTCCTCCCACCCTCCATTCCTCCCTCGATTGGCTGAGACCCTTATTGAAATCAGAATCCACTTCTCAGGTGCTTAAGATAGCTCGTTCTCAGCCAGAAAAAAGAAGTCCTCTGAGGTGTGTCGCCGTGTTGAAGGGCCATGACCCGTTTCATTACTGGTCTGTTTAGGTGTAGAAGAGTCCGTGGGGTGCCATGGGCCGATCCCGTGTGTAAACTCACAATAGAATTTGTTTCCTATAGGATGTTTTCATCTCGCAGGTCTACCTGTACCCCAACAGGAAACCCATATTCCCTCGCAACGGCAATAAGCAACCCCATCTCACGCAATGATATAATAAGATCGTCTGGCGTCAGCCAGAGTAAATATCTTAAAGTATGTCCTGGTGTGTACTCGCTTACCGAACGGGTTAGAGCGTCGCTTCTTGCGGCGGAGGTCAAGGTGACTGCAATTCGAACCCTACCCCCAGCGAGTTGGACCACTGGCATGTTTAATTAAATTCCACGCTACAAAGTCCTCTGTAAGGGGCACCGTCCTTGTCTCCAAGTAGAAAGGGGGTCAGTGATGTTAAACCGAATCATGTTGCGGTAGCGAAGGGGTGATAAAGATAATCTGGATCCTGTCAGTATGGTCGTGATGCTTCCAGTGGAGTAAAACCACGTGCCAGCCTGATTAAAATCTTTGAAGTGGGTCGTGGTGGTGAAGGCGGTAAAAGAACCCGTGGGGGAGGAGAGGTGTCCCAAGCTGGGAGTGTGGGAAGTAAGAGTTATGTTAATGTTCATGTCATGTGAATCCCGTATATATTCCGTGGAAACTGGATGGATGGGTGTAGTAGTTGGGTCTGTAATTATCGAGTGTGGTTAAGGACAAATGGGCATAGATGGGTTTTTAATTACTTAGAAGAAAATTTTGGCAAAAGGTATTTGAACCATAGACGATGAAAAGGAACTTTGCTTTTGAGCTGGATTTGGTCAGATAATGTGATTTCTTTTGGGCTGGAATTTTTCCCCCTTAAACTGAGTAAGATCGTTTGGCGTTAGCCAGAACAAAGTCATATAATGTGTCGAAAATGGTCCTGTAGCCCTAAAGATGCGAAAGAGGAGGGCAAGCTGGCCCCGGTCTCGAGGGGAAGGTAATGACATCAAAGGAACGGGAAGAAGGGGAGTTGTCTCTTCATTAACAATATTTAAGAATACAAAGTAAGAAGATAAGTGAATGATGATAATGATAATAATAGTAGCAGTAATAATGATAATAGTAACAATAGTTATTAATATTTAAGAATACAAAGTAAAAAGATAAGTGAATGATGATAATAGTAGCAGTAATAATTATGATAATAACAATAGTCGTCTATCTACGAGTATATACCAAGTTGTTATCCCCCTTGCAAAGGGAGGTACCCAAGTCGAAGGCGCGTGCCTACTCCCACCCCTACCCCTTTTCTGCCACATGCGACCCTAAATACCTAAAGCTATCCACTTCCTCCAGCCTCTTTCCAAATCACTACCTTTGTATATCTCATCACCTTGCTTTTACCCACATTTACCTTCAACTTTCTCCTATCGCATACATTCCAGAACTCCGTCACTAACTCCCTTAATCCCCCTCTGACCCTACCACAAACGCACTGTCGTCACCAACCAACTACTGGGTCACCTCCCACTTCTCTCCATTTTCTCTAACCATCTCCAATCCCCTGCCCATTTACCTTCGCCTTTACCTCCCGCACCACCCCATCCATGTACAAATTGGACAGCCACTGCAACAAACACATCCTTGACGCAGTCCTACCTTTACCTCAAGCCTCTCGCTTTCTCCATCTCCATTTTCCATTCTAACACAGGTTCTACTATCGTAAAAACTCTTGACTGCCCTTAACAACTTTCCCCCAGTCCCATACATCTGCAAAACTTCGCACATTGCCTTCCTGTCAACCCCGCCATAATTCTGATCCAAAACCATAAAGCCCCCCCCCAAAAAAAACAAAAAAAAACTAAAGCTTTCTCACAATGCTGCCTTACTACAAAAATCTGATCCACACAACCCCTGCCTTTCCTAAGTCCACACTGTTCCTCACCAATTACTCCTTATGTTCCTCTCCTAATCCTTTCAAAAACCTCCCATAAGCCTTCCCAACTACACTCAACAAACTCCTTCTGAAACTACTACACTTACTTTTGTCCCCTTTCCCTTGTAAAGTGGCACAACGGTATACAGACACTCCTCCAGTTCTGGCACTATACCCTCCCTTAGGCACACAATAAACAACCTCACTAGCCAGTCCACTAATACTGTACCTCCCTTCTTCAGACACTCCGCATGACACCCATCTAACTAGGTGCCTTTCCTGCTCTCATCATTTTCAGAGCTACTTCCACCTCATCTTTTCTTTTTTCTCCTCCATTTTCTTCTCCCATCACCGTCATTTTCTTAGCGCCTCCCAATGCTACCACCACTCCATATTCTCCTCCACATTCAACAGCTCCCGCAAATACTCTGTCCATCTACTTGTTTTACCTTTTCTTCTCTACTTGATTCATCTCCCCTTCCTCTCTTATTAGTAGTAATAATAATAATATGATAACAATAATGATCATAATAATCGGCAAGTAATGAAAAAATGAAGAAGATGGGCAATGGTAAAACTGTTGAGGCCACCAGCGTTGACAAAAGGAAGGCGGTCCAGAGGCGAGAGAAACAGCAATGTGTGTGTGAGACTCGAGTAGGATCGGGGAAGGGGACAGGTTTGTTGTGTATGATTGTGGCGCCGGTGGTGGTGATGAACGCGCGAGCAACTACGGAGTTATGCGATACTGGCAGACCCGTTTCTCGGCGCCTCGGGTTTCCACTGCGACTTCGGCGGCGGCGGCGGCGGCCTGCGAGCCCTGCAGGGCATCGGCACCGACCCGGACCTTGGCCCCAAGGGTGATCGGGCTGCTTCCACGGTCACGGCGCAGCTGGACTCGCTGGGGTGCAGGGATTTCCGGGATGGGTGTTCGGGGGAGGTGGGTGAGGAGCCTACGCCAAGAGGCGCGGGGCTGTCCCAAGCCGTCACCTTTGCCCTGTGCCCTTTAGAGACTGTTGGGGCAGGTAATAGACAGTCGCTGCTGTTAACCGGAGAGGCGTGCGGAATTCGAACCTTCAACTAAGCGAATGCGAGACCAGCAAGCTTCCGATTACACCACCAGCGTAATAAGAGATAACGAGGGAGGTTGAGACATCTTGGTGTATTGGAGGTAGGGATAACACGACCTTGGAACATGAAAGGCCTGTTAATGGTAATTACTGTAACCCTTCCATTGCAGTGGGGTCCCCCCCCCTCGACTGAATAAAATCGCCTGGCGGCAGCCAGAGCTGATATACGAGTGAATAGAAAGGGAAAGCTTAACTGAGTTAATATTTAACCCAGTTTGCCTATCTAGTGTTGGGTCTAGAAAATACTTGGAACCCGCCTGATGCCATAACCGGTTTGTAACATGAAACTTTGAAACATGCCCATTCAGATCCAATTGGCTAAATATTTCAGTAGTGACGTCATCAATGGTGTCATAGTTTCTCGTTGCGGCTTCTTGCAGGATGGAAGCCCGGCCGATCGACGTTGTGTGTGAGGAAGTTCGAATTTTATTTTGAAATGCATTTGATAGATAGTCAAGCAGCTAGTGTTCTTAGGGAAGGGTGATGCTTAATAAGGGGAGATAGATAATTGATCAGAAGTTAAAACTGAAGTTTTGGATTTCTACTTTCAGACACTAAAATGAGTGTATGTGTGCAAGTGTGTGAATGTACGGTATATATATGTGTGTATAGTATGGCCGCAAGAACCACAGGCTTGGGGAATCTGGTCCATTTTAAGTGCATATAAAGTTGGGACCTGTAGATCATGAATGGGAAGGGGCGCGTGGAGGCTGAATGTGATGGAGTTGTATCTAAAGCTCTTGTGAAGTGCACCATGAAAAAGGAACTCTGGGGCAGTTAGGCAACCCTGAGAACGTGTGTGTGTGAATTTGCCAAATTACAGTGTACAGGATTAGTGTGCTACAAGCTCGTAGACTCACTGATCTTCGTCTCCATCGGTCAAAAATGGATTTTCAATTAGTTAAGCTTAGTTGGGAAGACAATTTCCATATCAAGGCGATTTCGTAAATGTGTGTGGGTGCGCGCGCGCGCGCGTCGGGAGGGCGCGTTAGAGGTTTGAGCCGGGCCGGGCGTGCAACAAGTCTGCAGGAGCCGGTGCCGGGTCCGGCCGGGCAGCCACACGACATTCGTGGTCGAGTGTTTGCTTTCGTCACTTGGGTTGCTTGGGACAGCAGTACCTGCCTTCTGGGAACTTGTCTCAAGTGTGTGTGTTTATGTGTGTGTGTGTGTGTGTCTGTGTGTGTTTGTTACGTGACAGGAACCATCTGAAATCACAAAAGCACAAAGTAGTTTCTTTAAGCTAGATAGAAATGCACGGCGTTAAAGAAAACATAATCAGTTGCCATCGTAGTGATATTCAAGTTACGCTCTGTCCGTGTTCCATTTTTCAGCAGGTGGGGTTCCACCACCACGCCCATATAGATCAGGTGGGTGTTGGACGTCCCCCACCACAGCATGGGTGGGTTTGATTCACCATGGTCTTGGATCACATGTTGGCCTCGTGTTCGACAGTTATTACCCTCACGGATGAGAGTTCAGCTCATATTTGCCCCGATCTGTGGGTAATGCTGTGATTTACACAACACCACCCAACTCCCCGCACACGAGAGAGAGAACATAAGAATGAAGGAGACTGCAAGAGGCCATAAAGCCTACACTAGGCAGTTCCATGTCCATCACCACCTGTCATCCCCATCCACAAAGTTGTCTAACCTTTTCTTAAAGCAACCGATAGTTTCAGCGCTCACTACAGGATGACTTAAGTCTATTCCATTTGTTAACCACTCAATTAGTAAACCAATTCTTGCTTATTTTCTTCTGAAATCTAAATTTGTCCAATTTAATTCTATTATTGCGAGCCTTGTGCTGAGAGAGAGATTGTGTGTGTGTGTGTGTGTGTGTGTGTGTGTGTGTGTGTGTGTGTGTGTTCATACATGCTGGGGTGCATGCATGTGTTCACCCAAGTTTATGCATGCGTGAAATCATGGTCAGAAAAACGAGTCCGAGATTATTTTATAAAATATTGACAGCTGGATGTAATAATTATGAGTGACAAGACCGACCACATGCGTGGCTAGATACACAATTTCATGGTTGGAAATACGGATCGCTCGTCACTTTTGATATAATTACACCTTTGCTATGAATACAAGATTAGGCTTCTCTAGGGGGGATAGGCCGTATGTGTTGTTTGGAATATATAAATTTCACGGAACAAAATGTTCCTCTGTTACCACGGAACCGCCCCCTCATCAAAAAGTGTCTAGTTTATTGCTGTACACCGATATAAAACGTGCTAGGGGCCGAAGGGGGAAGAACTAGGCATGCTGGCAGGCAGGCAGTTGTTGGTTTTGAGTGAGGACCATCAACTATGCTGTGGAGTCCCAGGGATTTTTTTTCCTTTTCTTTTTCTTTCCAATCGGACACAGGGGAAAGTGGGTTTGAGACAAACATCCCTATCTCTCTCTCCCATCCTTTATATCACCCTCCCCCCCTCTCTCTCTCTCCTCTCTCTTCCCCCTCTCTACCTCTCTCTCGCTTTCGCACCTCTTCTTCCACCTTCTTAATACCATCATCACGTCGTCCTCCTCGTCCTCCTCTGGTCAATCGAGCTGTCATTTTGAGTTCACTACTGAACAAAGACCTCTCATACCATTACATGGGTCGCATGACTGCGCCAATTTCTGCCACGTCACTTTTGCAAACTTCACTTCACTATCTCTTCTCCACTTTCTAGTGTCCCTCTTTCACTCCTTTAGTACATACGCACATACAGTATATGCACACAAAACACACACACACATACACACACACACAAATACTTTCATATGAACATGTGGTTGTATCTATACATGTGAATATGTACTGTAGGATATACAATGTACACAAAACACAAACGTACTCTGTGTGTGTATGTATATATATATATATATATATATATATATAGAGAGAGAGAGAGAGAGAGAGAGAGAGAGAGAGAGAGAGAGAGAGGTGGAGGGTATTGTGTCTTGGATGGATACATGAGCCAAAATCAAGCTAAATGGTTCGTGATCGTGTTAGGTCAACAAGGGTTAAGTTAACTTAGTTTATCTAAGGCTAAGTTACACGGGGGTGTCGAACGAAGCTACAGAATGTTGTCATCGAGTTTTGGTTCATTTTCATAAAATGCACAGACAGACTGTAGATAATTATGTATTCATTATTATTTATTTTAACAGCAGTCTGTCTCTATTTTCTCTGCTATTAAGAGATTACATTTCCCTTAAGGAAATCGTTTCCAGTAACAAAGGATCAGGAACAAAGAAAAGTAATATTGTTATTTAATTTCGAACGTAATAAGAAATGACACGCCATGATCGAAGAGGCGCGACAGATTTGCCGCTCTTTGTTGGGTCAAAGACGATAAGTAACTTGACCTTATCTGACCTGGAAGGGTCATTGATTCCGTCCTCCTTGTCTCATCAGTGGATCGGATCGGGGGTGTAGGCTGCAACAACATTGGCGAGCTCCTTATGGACGTATCAATTTTTTGATTTAAAAGATATTGTTTCCAACTAAATTTTATTTAAGATTATTTAATCGGAAATATGAATATGTAGGGGCATATAAATAGGTGAAAGTGAGTGTTGTTCGGAAATATAAAAAGTAGTTTTGAGTTTGATTAATTAAAAATTCAGTAATGTATTATTTGATCCCGCCGGTTTGTTGAAAAAATCTTAGGAACAACCTCATAAAAAAAATAAAAATAAAAATACCCCACCATCCGAAACCGCTATAAATACAAAGATAAACAAATATGTAAATAAAAGAAAATGAAATAAAATAAGATTGAAAAAATGAAAACAAAATAGATAAAGGAAATAAACAAACTGATAAATAAACGCACAAGTAAAACCTTTTTGTTAGTTCGTGAAATTATCTTAAGGTTTGCATGTTTCTACAGTACTTCTCCAGCAAAATGTGTAGTGGCCGGGTCTTCCCGGACGCTGTGCTTTCGCGGTTTGAGCACTCGTGCGGTGAGAAGGGAGGGAGGGTGAGTGAGGGTGGATGGAGGAGGGATGTCGTGGTTAAATACACACGAGGCGCGAACGAGACGGTCTAAGTACTTTTCACACAAGTGAAAAAATCGTCGATTTTTTCCCGTCAGCACGATTCCACCCCCCCCCCCCTTCCCCTTTTATAAATCGAGTGTAGTTGTCAGAACGTGCGGCCGTGATAAACTTGACACCTTGTGAGACCGCCGTCAACTGTAGGGAATTGATGGTCAACAAATAATGATCGTGTTGACAGTAAAAGCCGAAGATTTTTTTTAGGTCGAGTAAAGGATCCTTCAGGATGTCTCGTGTTGGAAGCAGGAGGCAGCGTGACTTGTAAATAGGCCACGATTCTCCTTATCTCCCAGTTTATGATTTATTTTTCTCTTCTGGAACTGGTTATGGGAGAAATCTTGCCCTCGCTGTGAAACGATGCGGGAGTAATTAGCACGCAGTGATGGCACTGTCGTGAGGGAATGTCGGCGGCACAGTGCCTGTGCGTGCTTGCATGCGTGCGTTCGTGCGTGCGTGGTCCTACGACACCGGTGATCTACTTGCTGTCTCGTCGAAGTCTCCGTGTGGGGCCCACGCCAGCGCCACGCCGTGAGCGGAGTACCCACACTCCTTCCTCGCTCCCTTGTCTTCACTCCGCCACACCTGCCGGACTTTACCTTTCCCAGAGGACGTCATGGTCCGGTGGTCAAAGTGGTCGACACGTATCCTGAGGTTGGCGGGTTCGAGTCCTACAGGATGGTGGTTTGTACGAGGAAATTAATCTGTCCTTGTAGTCACTCTCCTTTCCCAGGATCCTTCCCCGTGTCTTGTAACGCACCGAAGTTGTTAAGACAATCCTTGCTAATATGTGGATGGGAAACTAATAAAGTGACATTCTGGGAACAAATAAAAGATAATGGCAATACATATACACCCTTCGCAAGAACGGTAATGATAGTACAGTAACAATAAGAGAACTGTGTGTGTCTACTGTATGTATGAATGGATGAACATAAATCGGAGTTCTTCATCCGAAGATGAACAGCTGCATCCACGTCACCGAAATAGTCGCCAATTTCATCCATGTTTTGCATCCATCACGGTCCTTCACAGTGCAGCATCAACAGCATCACCAATCACAACACACGTGAGCGCCCTTCACGCTTACTCAATCGCCCGTCACACCAATTTTGTCTCCCGTCATCAGTTCCAGTGTCTCTCCCGTCCTCCCTTCAACATCTCCGGGCTCTCCTACCTCCCACATATATCCTCTGCTCCCCACCATACTCCCACTCCTGCACCACTCCCAGTATCGTCCCACAACACACCTTCATCCACCCTCTTTCCTCCCATTCCTGTGCACAGTGTGATGCTGAGACTGAAGGTCATTTGGACTGACTCAAGTATTCACTGAATTGACCTTACGAATTTAGTTCAGCCGATTAAGGTCGAGAGAGAGGTTTTTTCTTCCCCTCCTCCTCCTTCTCCTCTTCCTCCTTCTCCTCCTCCTCCTCCTCCTCCTCCTCCTCCTCCTCCTCTTCTTTCTCCTCTTCCAAAGTGTAACCCATTAGCTAAATGAGTTTGTCTAGGATAAGTTAAGATGAAGTAACTATTTTTAACTGACAAAAGACGTGGCAGTCCATAATTACATGCCTTCAATAGGGTTTCATCGTTAGTCTTATTTGCGTATTTTATTTATTTTACGTGTGTGAATGCATTTGAGTATTTATTAATTTATTTAATTATTTCTTTTATTAACATTTAATTTGGCATCCTTTTGCATGCACGGGCGCCTGGTCTTTATCGTGCCCACCATAATGCTGGCAACATCA
>NC_134798.1:9237316-9247316 GCF_046742065.1 Oratosquilla oratoria
GACGATGCATGAAATTGGATTGATATGTTCTCTTCTCTTGCCTTTTTCAAGTGATGATGTGTGGGCCTCTGTTTTGTGGGAGTTTTTGTGTCCTACAACTTTTATTTTTGTGATATGCATTTCGTGTGTGTGTGTGTGTGTGGGTGGGTGTACATATGTTAACCTAATTTTATACATGAGGAGACGCTCGTGATGTCCCGTCTTGTTCATGTTCTTCCGTTGGTTAAAATTGGTTTTGTGTATGTGTGTGTGTGTGTGAGAGAGAGAGAGAGAGAGAGAGAGAGAGAGTGTGTGTGTGTGTGTGTGTGTGTGTATAAAGGCCGTTATACTGGCCCGATTCTCGTCAGCTGTTGTGAGTTCGTTCAAGTAGAAAGTATTTCGTTTGCAGTCCTCTATTTTTTCCCGAATCTCCAAATGTACCTGTGCGTCACATATTGAGAAGCCGGATGACAAACTTTTATTACACACCTTATTAAAACGTTTTTTAGCGAAGTCTGGAATAGTGTAAACGAAGTCTACTAGGTATTCAAATTGACAAGATTTGATGAGGACCGAGAAAGTTCTGATGCGGGTTTTATGGATTTCTTTCTGAAGAGGAAGAAGAAGAAGAAGAAGAAGAACACCACGATGAGTAGCTGTGGGTCGGTGGCTGGATCCGTCAAGGGAAATTGCGTTCAGTCACCGAAGCAACTGAAGGGGCTTTGTGTGTTCTCAGTCCCTCGAACTTGTCGAAGTTCTTCGTTGTTACCCTCGTGTTATAGTTGTTCAGGTCTTCGCCACGCCGTCATTTTGATGCAGTGTACTAGGCAATACTGTGGCAAGATACGGTGATAAAAATGGGGAGGCGTAATTTAGCTCCGATAAATTAAATTAATGAAAGCTGAGATTCTTGTAGGCTCAAGTAAATCTTGCAATTTCCTAAGTTTTTGCGGACAAGCACACACGTGCGCATACCAAAAATAAAAAAAGTGTCAAAAATACCTGGGATAATGTTGGGAGTCCACTTTTAGATATTATTTTATGTATTTAATTACTTATATATATTTATTTATTTGTATAAAATTATCAAAGGAGTGCATTGGGAGAGAGAGTATAAGATAAGAATTATTATATTTTGATTTTCTGAATTTGGAATGAAAAAGTTCGATTCCCCATCACCATGCTGACTTGTTTATTATTTTCTTATTTATTTAATCATTTTTGTGTTTATGTAATCTATTTGTATAATCTATTTGTATTTATATTCATCTGAGGCAAACTGGGAGCAGATGGAGGGTTTGTACCGCTTGTGTAGACTTTTATTTATTTTTCATTTTATTTATTTATTTATTTATTGCCAAGTTTGATCATCTGATTATAAAAAAGAACGAGAAAAAAGAAAACACGCCTGGCCTTGGGTAGACCAAAGATCTGTGAAAAAGAAAGAGGCCACCACATTGAAAAGGTCAAGACCAATTTCACGATCTCTGATTGTTTTGTGGATCCAGACTTCAGTAGTCATCGTGCGCGCGTGTGTGTGTGTGTGTGCGTGCGCGCGGGCAACCTGTGCGGTCTCGTAAGACAAAAGCCAACATCTCGTCTTCTGGCGAGGCGGCGGCGGTAGAGGCGTTAAGGTCGACGTCCGCCGTGGGCTGCTTCTGCTTCAGATTGATGGATCTGACGCCGAGGTGTCGATTTTCAACTCTGACTACTGGTCGCTGCGGCTAGTTACTCCGGGCATGCCGATTGATGGATAGACCTACTGACAGGTGTCATTGTGTCAAGTTGCAAGATTTACTTAACGCCTGATTTTTTTAAATTTTGCCAGTGTACAGTATACGAAGGCGAGTGTGTGTGTGTACGTGTGCGTGTGTATTTGTTTTAACAGAAGCATGCGTTGCTCGCATTTGTTTGAAAATGTGTTTTAGCGCGCACGTAGTGTCCGCACCCCACTAGTATTAGCTAAGTTTTGAAAGACAAAGCCATGCAGTACTCGCTCCTCTCCATCCCTTAGGAAGCTGTGGAACTCTCTTCTTCCTAACGTTTCCTCATCGGTCCTTTTTATCTACATCGTTCAAGGAAATCGAGGAAAAGGGAAAGTTATGATAAGATTATATTAAATGAAATGTTTGTTGAGGGCCGTTCCGGAAAGAGGGAGGTGTCTTGTCCACGACGCGGACTCTTCTAAAGGGGTGCCTCTCTTCTGGAAATTGACTTCAAGTTATTGTAGCCCCCCCCCCCTCGCTACTCCTCCTCCTCCATTTCTCCCCACTTTTTTTTGTCTCCTTCTCTTCCTCCTGTTCTTTCATATCCTCCTCTTTCTCTTCATCCTCCTCTCCCTTCTCTTCCTCCTCTTGCTCCACTTCATCTTCATCCTTGTCTTCCTCCTCTTCCCCCTCCTCTACCATCTCCTCTTCCCCCTCCCCCTGCCCCTCCTTTTCCATCACATCATCCTCCTCTTCCTCCTGTTCGTCCAACATCCCCGTTCCCCTCTTTCGCGAGCCATTCGTGCCTTGTTTATCACTGCATTGTACTCTGTTATCTTTTATTTCATTTTGCTTTGTATCGTTCTTTGATATTATGTCAAACAAAACGGAATAACTGCAGTCCGGGGACTTCAACCTCCTGATTAAAATCGGCGGGATGGATTTTGCAACAACCAAATGTGATAATTATAAAAGGGCTGGCGGAAACCTTAAATTTCTGGAAATTGCCCTTCAATGAACAACAACTACCGAGATCGCCAAGATTAAAATATGTAAAGCGTTTCAATTGGTGAATAAATTATGTATTTATATATTTCAGTTATTCATTATTTGTTTCTCGATTTGTTTATTTTGGGGAGAGAGTCCCTTCAGATGAAAAAAATGTGCAAAAAAATACAAATATGCTACCGATTAAAGGCGTTATCACATTGGACTGTTTTACCTCCAACTTGATATGCTGGAGGAAAATAATTTTCCTCTAGCATATCAGATATTCTATGTAAATTGTTGAGAAAACAAAATAGTTTGCCATAGTGATTTTACGGCGGAAAAAAATTGGAGGTTGGAGGAAAAATAGCTCAGTGTGATGATGCCACGGAGTGGGTTTCGAGGGAAGATCATTCAACTAAGGCTTTCCTGATACAATGGGGTCTCGATCGACTTAGTCCGTCTCTGAACTGAATTAAATAGACTAGCGTTTGGGCAAGGAACGATTGAAGGTTTCCATTGGAAAAAGATGATATCCCCGTCGGCTTCTTGTGTTTTTCTTATTTTCTCGTGTGTTTTTTTCTGCTTCGCAGTGTTCGCATTCTTGTTTGGCCTGTTGTCCTCGTCTTCGTCTACTTTGTCTTCAAGTCTTCGTATTTTTTGTTTTCTTCATCTTGTCGTCACCTTGTTGTCTTGTCATCTTCATCCGTATCTTTTTGTTGTTTCCGTCGTATGCCGATGGTGTAAGTGGAGAAGAATCCCAAGAACCGGCGGCCGAAGACAGAGGAGGAGGAGGAGGAGGAGGAAGAGTAGAGAACCCGCACGTGACATCATCGGGAACGTAATGTGTTTCTTCTTTGTCTCGGACACACGAGCCACGTGATTGGGCGATGCGCCCGCGCCTGCTGCCTCCCTGTCAGTCCGTGAATCTCCGTGTTTCCGGATTTTGATGCTTGTGTTGATGCGCCATACAGGCGGCGGAGGCGTGTGTCCGGACACGTAGTTGGACACACGGGGTTCGATTCGGTCCGCCCCGGCGATCGGTTTGGATTGAGGAAATGGTCTAGTCTAGTCGGACTGAAAGCGAGTGGCGCTCACGTGCTGCGGTGGGGGACTTTGGGGCTGGAGTGAGGCTCTGACACTCCACTTCTCATTCGGGAGCGATCGGGATGGATAATGATGGAATAGCTCGTGTTAAGTCTGTGTCCACATCCACGTGGGTGACATTGTATCATTGGGTACTTAAACTTGTTCTTCCTTTTTTCTCACTTCTTCCCATTTAATGTATTTCAAGGACATGTATGTGCCCAGCAGTGTGTGTGTGTATGTGCGTTTGTGTGTATATATATCTATATCTAGAGAGATTTGTGTCTTGCACAGTCAGCATATCATAAGTCACTTGTATGTGGTGGTTAAGGTGAAAGTGATATGCGCGGGAATTGAATTTCTCTTACATTCGAGAAAGTATTCATTGGTGACATCAGCATTTCTCATTCTCCATTTTGTTTCTTATTGAATTGCATTGGAAAGGGAAGCCAATAAACTGGTTAAAATAATTTGCTGTTAGCTAATTCCCTAAGTGTGCCCAATTATCTAGTGGGTAAGGAAATGTATAATAAGCATGCCAAACCCGTGTATTTACCCTCTAATAGACTATAAATTGAATAAAATAAACTTGTTAGCCAGAATAAAACCCCTAAGTTTGCCCAAAACGATTACCTGGTGGTTAAGGAAAGATGTAATAAATTAACAGTCCAACACCATTCCCTTCGGATTGGGTTTCCTTGATGAATACAATCGCCTGGCGGCAGTTGAAGTGAATTTTTAACCCAACGGAAGAGTTGTAACGAGATGGGCCATGGGTGGAACTTACCCCATTCGATGGGGTGAGGGGGGCGAGGTTATCCTCAGCCAAATAAAATCGCCTGGCGGCAGGTATACGAGGAGAGAACAAGCTTATGTGTCAGCCCATTGGTACACTTTATTTCACCCTCCGAGGGTCCATGGCGACATTGGTGTGGCGGTCCTGTTTGCTTGTATTGTTTCATCTTGATGCACGAATCTCTATCTCTCTCTCTCTCTCTCTCTCTCTCTCCTCTCTCTCTCTCTCTCTCTCTCTCTCTCTCTCTCTCACACACACACACACACACACACACACACACACACACACACACACACAAACACATACTGTACACAGTTTCGAAAGATAAAAACATACCATCATATATGGACAACAACGCCTAGCACATTATGTACTTAAATTATACTAGTTAAAAGAGTTAAACAAATTGTATATTGTCAGTGTATGTTTATCACTTTTAACTTAATAAGCAAATTATTGTTGTTGTTTTAGTTGTTGTTATTACTTTCCTTCTATTCGTTGCTCCATATAACTTTGCACCCGCGTCAGCTGTCATCCTCGTTGTGGATAAGCTGGCACCATCTGTCTAATACCTCTCTCATTTCTTGCCACATGTCTTTCATTTGTTATAAACCCTCTTTATCGTGTTTAGGCAGTTGCGACGCTCCGTGCGTTTTCCTCCTCCATCTGAATATAATTTATTTTAGATTTTCCTCTTTTTCAAGTTCTTTTCCTCCCCTTCCTCCTCCTCCTCCTCCTCCATCAAATTAGCACAAGAACTTTTATCAGGTTCTGTCTTGTTCAAATAGAGATTCATTCTCGGTGCATTTGGAACATTGTTAGTTCCATTTAGTATATTCGCTTGTTCGCGCGCGTGTGTGTTTTGTGTGTGTTTTATTTTGAGGACCACCTAAGCCATGATTATCGAGTTGATTTTGATTGTAGGGTAGTCATACAGAACCTGGATAGGGTCGGGGTAATGGACATGTTAAACAGGTGTTGTGTGATGCCATACTTACCCATGTGCAATTCTGCGCCCCTTTTTTATATATGACATCCATCCCTTTGTGTGTGTGTGTGTGTGTGTGTGTGAGAGAGAGAGAGAGATAGACCATGCTTTGGGATGACATGTTGGACTCGTGATTGGCAGCTATTACCCCTATGGGTAACGCTGTAGACACACACACACACACACACACACACACACACACACACACACACACACACACACACACACACACACACAACTCCTTGCCCACCAGAGTTGGCATGCCGGTTCGCCGTGCATGTGTGTATATGTCTGTGTGTGTGTGTGTGTGTGTGGCGCGTGTTCTGTTGACGGTAGAGGCTCATTAGAAAGGAAGCAATCAAATGAGGGGCGGACGTGCTGCTTTGGTAAGTAGCTGGGATTATAGTAGGACGATGGTGCATGACACCGCTGCAGGCTTTCTGCGCAGGACTAGGCAGTTGCAAGTTCCATCGTGTTCTCTCTCTCTCTCTCTCTCTCTCTCTCTCTCTCTCTCTCTCTCTCTCTCTCTCTCTCTCTCTCTCTCTCTCTCTCTCACACACACACACACACACACACACACACACACACACACACACCACACACACACACACACACACATTCACTCCCGAATGAAACTAGGTGCATCTCGACTGTAATGTAAGAGAAAATGGTCGGCGTTGTAAGATGATTGTATAAACTGCGTACACACACACACAAATACGAGCGAATGTACACAGGCACACACGATGTAAAAGTTGACAACCGTTGTGTTGAGAAAAACACAGACAGATTGCACCAAATACACGCAGAGTCGCCAGTGATACTCATGGATCCGCCGACATCTGCAAAAACTTGTTAGGAAATGTTGAAGGAATTTTGAAATCTAGGAAATTCGAGAAGATTACTGTATTGTACGAATCCTTGTCCACAGTCGAGTGCATTTTGACGACTTCAAGAGGTTTGCCGCTTAAACGAGTTCCAGTTCATTTTGTGTGTGTGTTAAAGATTTGGGCATAGATGTCAGGGTGCCTCATAAGTGATAATACGAAGAAATAGCACTGGCACCCTTACGTCCTGTCGTGGCACCTGGTGATCGCGGGCCATCCATCCCATCCATCCATCCGCGAAGAGTCTCCAGGTTGTCACTAAAGGTTGTAGATACGGTAACTTGATTCATGTGTGTGTGTGTGTGTGTGTGTATGTGTGTGTGTGCGCGCGCAAGTAATTAATGGCCACGTCTCGCATGTGAATAACGTTTAACCACAATACACTGATTTGGGTTTATTTTCATTCTTTCCCTGCAGTGACGCCCCCCCCCCCCAGCTGAAAAAAATACGCTAGCCAGAATATAACCATGATAGTCTTACTCCCCTCTGGCCATGGAGGCGTTTCCTCTGCTTAATGAGATCGTCTAGTGTCAGCCAGAATAGTTTATTCAGTGAATTGTGGGTTTACGTAATTAAGAGTTAGTTAAATCCCATCATAGTTTATCCATTTCGGCAGGAGAGTAATTTGTTCATCTAAGCCGGTTTTTTACTTCGTTGTCCAGACAGATTCAATATACCTCTCCCCTATTAACTCGGCTGTAAGTAGTTCATCTAAGCGGATTTCATAATTACGATATTCGATCCAGTTAAATGCGACATCTAACACCTCTCGCCCCAGGAAGGTACTTGTGGTTCATTTACCGGCAGAGCCGATGTTTTGAAACGTGTCGCTGAAGTGATGATGAGGTCAGTGTGTTTGTGTTGCAAAACACTTGCCGCGGGTTGGGTCGTGTCGCGCGGGTGAGGAGTGAGGCGAGGATTTGTGGGCGTGAGGGTGGCGAGATGAGAAGAATCAACATCGCCAGCCCTATTTATTAACTTGTTTTGATAATGTTACTGTGTGTGTGTGTGTGTGTGTACATTTTTTATAGTAATATATTTATTATGGGGGTGGCGTACATACGACAATCTTTCTATTTCATCCCCCCTTTGCCCTGTTTGCAAAATTTATTTACTTATTTTCATTTATTTGCTTTGTTATAAATACAGTATAAACCCTTACAGGTTACTTAATATTCGTGTCCCGTTCTGCCTGTAGCGCACAAATGAAGCCTTTGTTCTCAATTTTATTTCCTTATAATACAAATCTACAGAACGATCAAACTTCCTTACTCGACCTTCTTTCCTCCAACGTCTTTAGTTCATGCAGCTTGTGTGTGTGTACACACTTTTGCATGATTAGATCCGCTCATGAATTTTTATCCACACGATTAAAACGATTATCATTAACGGCGTATGTCCGTATCCCGTACAAGTTGGAACCCGCCTCTTTGCTTGAGCTGTCGTGTTGACATTTGTGTCAGCCGGGAATGGGTTGCAGGTTGCATCAGCCCGGCGGTGTGAACGTGCTGACGGCCCCAGCGAGGAGGTGCTGACGCGCCTACACGGAGGCGCTGAATGCAAACACGCGCTTCTGACATGACGAGCTTTCCAATGCTCGGCCGCCCGCCCGCCCGCCAGCCTCGTCACAGACGTGGACTTACCTCATCATCAGCCTTCTTTTACCATCATCATCGTACTCCTCCCCCCCCTCACCTCCTCCTCCTCCTCTCCTCACCTTACTGCTCCACCTCCTGTTCCTTCACCTCCCCTACTCCCTCACCTCCTGCCTCTCCTAATCCTCTTGCTTTTCTTCCTCCCCCACCCACTGTCTCCTCCTCAGTCTTCTTCTTCCTTCTCGTCCTCATTTTCCTCCCCCCATCTCTTACCCCTGTATCCTTCCCCACCCACTGTCTCCCCACTGTCGTCCTCCTTTTCCTCCTCCTACTCCTCCTCCGTCTTCTTCCTGGTGATCATCCTCTTTCCCCAGTTCCTTCTGTTCCACCTACTCTTGCTCCTGCCCCGTCTTCCTCCTCCCGTTCCCCCTCCTTTTCCTGCTCCTGTCCCTCCATCTCCTTCCACCCCTCACTCCTTTTCCTCCTCCTCCTTGCCTCCTCCTCCTCCTTGCCTCCTCCTCCTCCTCCTTGCCTCCTCATCCTCATCCTCCTTCCCCCCTCCCCCCTCCCCTCCCCACGCATCTTCACGTCCACTTTTTCCTTGTGACTTCCGACCTCCCCGTGTGCCTGGCACTTGCTTGCGTGGGTCTGGCACCTTCTTGTGCTCCTCGTGTTCTCGCGAGTGCCAGAGAGGACGTTGGTATGCTGCTTGCTTGCTAGGGAGTGTCAACCACGCTTGCAATGTGGTTTTTGTCGTCGTGTTTGTACTTTACCCGCTCGCCGTGTCAGTTGAAACCCTTTCACTGCGCTGGATGTTTCTCTTGCCTGAATGAAATCCCAGTGAAAGTGGTAAAATGGATCTGAACCTTTCGCTAAATAAAGCC
Organism: Oratosquilla oratoria; assembly: GCF_046742065.1. NCBI lineage: Eukaryota > Metazoa > Arthropoda > Malacostraca > Stomatopoda > Squillidae > Oratosquilla > Oratosquilla oratoria. Next base: position 9,246,225 of record NC_134798.1, read on the forward strand.
GCCTGGCGCGGAGTCGCAGCAAATATAAGGGGAATATTAATGACAAGATTAAAAGCGTACCTACGTCGTTGTGCCAATTGTGCATTTAACTAAACATGTCTTTATTTCGTTAGTGTTGCTCAATAGTTCGTTTGTGATTCTCGGGTCTCACTATATTTTTTTTTTTATTATACTCCACATGTTAATGTTTACATTATACTATTGTTTTTCCAAGGGCCCGTATGAATTATATTTCTTAATAAATCTTCGCTGATAACATTTCCTGGCAGTAACCAGAGGAAAGGTTTGATTGTGGAAGAGGTTGAAAGAGACAGACGAGTGCTTCTATCCACGTGGCACAGTCAGCTTTTTCGCACTCGGCCTGGTTGTCGAAGTGTCAGCATTGGGTACGTGTGAAAGTGTTTATAGACGAGTTACTCCTGGTGGTGCCAATGAATGTGGCATTAGGCACTTTGCTCTAAGTATGTTGGGCTGTCAGCCTGCGTGCATGTCTTGGTGTCAACTGAGATTTGTTTGGGGCTTACTCCCACAAGCGCGTGCTCCCTGGACTTTAACCCTGTCAATACGGTGGTGCACCTTACATGTTTTGTTCTTGGTGGTACTGGAATTTTTTTTATTCAATTGTTTATTTATTTATTGTTGTCCAGTCCACATGCAGCACTGTCCAGTGCTAACCAAACATAAGTAATACATTTAATTATGTTATATACTTTATTTATTTTTGTCCAATCCATATGTGTGTAGAACTGTCCACTGTTAACCAGACATTATTAAGTCAATATTTTATAGATAAATTCTAAAGTTACGTTTCAGTATTGAAGGTATCTTGTGTGAACATGCACACTAAAACATCATCGTCGTTGTTATTAGTGGGTGGACTTGCTCTCCGTTTTCTTCCTCGACTGCGCAGACATGACGTCAGCACTAGCCGCGATTTTGATTATATCGAAGTCAGTACGAGTGTGCACAGCTGGCTCCATTTACATGTACTACAGTGGTTCATGTCTTCTAACTGTCGGTGGCTCATATATTTATGTCCTAGATTTACATAAGACTAGTAAATGGGATTTACATATCGTTAAGGAAAAAAGC
>NC_134798.1:9252316-9287316 GCF_046742065.1 Oratosquilla oratoria
CCACCACCACCTGTACCCTCACCAACACTATCACCATCATTCTCATCCTCGCCACCACTACCAACAACGTGCTCCTCCCCCCCTCACCACCACCACCATCAGTCCACACCTCCACTATCTCTACCGCCACCGTCCTTCCCTCCACCATTATTGTTATCACCACCACCACAACATCCACTAGCACCATCACCCTGTCGTCCAGTTCCTGGCATGCCACTGAATGGGTCGACACGTGGAGCATGGAGGCTGGCAGGCGGGCGGGCTGGCTGGCTGGCGAGCAGGTCACGACTGTGAGGGTAATAGATAATTGCTTGATGGAGGGCTTATTAATGGGAGCATTGCGGCTGATTGCGTTCAACATGCACAATTGATCAGCGTACGTTCAAATGGTGTGAATGACTGGCGGGGATTGATGGATGGATGGATGGATAGGTAAATGCATCATTTCGCGAAGGTCGTCATTCCGGCCGCCACCGCTGGGGGGGCCTCTCTCTCTCTCTCTGCACTTCCAGCTGCAGGAGCAGCTTTCTCTCCCTGGCCACAGCAATTCTTCTTTGTACTTGTTTCATGGTGTCACTCCTCTCTCTCTCTCTCTCTCTCTCTCTTTCTCTCTCTCTCGCTCTGTGTGCATGCGAGAAAGATTCATCACGGTCTTGGGTCACGTGTTGGACTTGAGATCGACATTTATTACTCTCCCAGATGAGAGCTCAGAACTCATATTGTGTGTATGAGAGATTCACCATGGTCTTGAATCATGTGTTGGTCTTGTGATTGGCAGCTATTACCCTCCGTATAAGAGCTCAGAGGCCATGTAAAGTATGTGTGTGTAATACGTGTTAGTGCACACGCATATCTGCATCCTGTAGGACTGAGACGACACTCTGAATCAATTTGTTATCAGAGTTTTGAGACCGTGTGCAATTTGGAGCTTGCCCTATTCCTGGGAATTAAGTGTGTGTGTGTGTGTGTGTGTGTGTGCAAATGTCCGTGCGCATTCATATGTCTGTATCCATTCAGGTTTTGTTCCGAGGCTACTGGAGATGGATCGTAGGTGCATAGTGAATAGTTATAGTGTGTATGTGTTTACACACATACATGGGAAAAGTGTAAATTTTGTGTGTGTGTTTATATATATATATATATATATATATATATATATATATGTGAGAATATGTTATACGTTAGTGTTAGCTTATAGGTGTATGGGTAACAGGTGTTACTGGATGACTGACACCGAGTGGCAGTTGTGGTCGCCGCCTGTGGCTACAAATGGAGACTCGGATGTATACGTGTTACAAGCCGTAATTTGGAGGTGGGGAAGGGGAAGGGGTTGGATGCCCTGGCCTTGGTTAGAGAAAATGTACGATTTTGTGTTTATTTTTGTACATTAATGTTTGACACGCCAGTGGGGATTGGTGATGCATCTTGCTCGTGTTTACTTCAGGGGAATGGCAACGGGCGCTTTTGCTCAATAGATTTAGGAAGAAGAATCGGCGCTTGTCGGTGAAGACCCACTGTTGGCCTCCAGGGGAATGGAGACATGTGTCCCTAGCCCAGAACAAAGGATATAAAACACCTTACCATATTGAAAGAATTAGTGTCAATTTTGGACTTTGTAGATGTATTACTTGGTGATGATGATGAAAAAATGAAAGTGGCTTCAATGGGATGGATTCTTTATTTTTTATTTATTTTTTATAGTCATGACCAATATCCTTGATCCAATCATTATTTATTCACATTTATTCATTTATGTTTATTTACTTGCTTATTCAACCAGCTTGAGCTTTGAACACAGCTTCATTCATTGCTCGAATTAAGGTGGTACGTTTACAGTTTTCATTCGTGCATGGTGTGGCGCTTACTGAGTTTTATAGAAGTTTATAATCTGGAAGCCTTACACATACATTCTATTCATTACAGTAGATCCGCTTCATGACACTACGCATTCATTCACATGAAGCTGAAAGATCCTCGTGTGTGTCTGTGTATGCGTATATGCACACGTACGCGCCCACCATACGTTTCTCTGTGTATATCATTCACATGAAGCTGAAAGATGTTAATTTGTCTGTGTGTGCAAGTGTATCTGTGTACGCACCTGCCCACCATATGTTTCTGTATAGATGCGGTGAATGTGTGTGTGTGTGTGCGTGTATATATATATATATATATATATATATATATATATATACACATACATACATACATACATACATACATAGCCATATAAGTGCGAAGGGACGTGTTGCTGTGCCCAATAGTTTGAACCAAAGTTGTGGATCTTTAACTCGCCGTGTGCTCTTAAGACTTTTTGGGGGATTATTTGGACGGGGCTTTCTCCGCAGTTTGCACACCTGGGAAGTTGGGGCGACTTGCTGGCTCTGTTGCGAATCTTGGCCACCACTTTGTCAGTGTGCTGGTGGTTCTTTACTTGCAAGAACTGGGTCGTATTTATATATACACTAAGTTGTCGTTGGTGTATTAGAGTACGGTACAGCAGGCCAGAGGGAAACCTCTTGGACCTTATTGAAGCTTGTTTCATTGTAGGGAAGGCTACATTGTTTAATTAGTTTAGGCTTTTAGTTAAGTTTGCGTGCCGATTGGTGTGTTTGCTTCGGCCATGCTTCACACGACACAGAACTGCGGTGAGTTTTATATGCGTGTGTGTTTGTGTGTGTGTGTGTATATGTATATATATATACATATATATATATATATATATATATATATATATATATATATATATGATTGTGTGTGTATTATCTAAAAATCTTTTGAAATAATTTATATAATTGTTTGAGCCTGATCCCATATACAATCGCAGACAATAGTCTTGAAACGCCCTAAAGGGCTTATTTTGCAAATGTAGCTTTTATAGATGATCATTTTACATATTTGTTGGGATTTTTTTTATCCTCACAGTGAAATATATTTTACGGAAATAATGATGCTTAGTAAATATCAGTATAGAGGAAACTCTGGTTAGGGTTTTTGACCACGAGTTGGCAACACTTTTGCAGGAGAGCGAACTGAGGTTTGAGGGGACTTTCTACAGTAGACAAATGGGGAAAGGAAGAACATCCGGGAGGATCCTCGGTAACAGAATCCTTACTTGTTAGGGGTTTGGGTGGGAGGGCAAGGGAAAGTCGGAAAAGTAGCCGGGAGGATGAGGATGAGCTTTAAAGGGGAACGGGAGGAGGAAGATGGAGTGAATTATGAATAGCAGGTGCTGTTGACGTTGCACGAGGCGCGCGCGACGGAGGACGAAGACCAACCCACCGGACTCGAGACTTCGCTTCTTTCCTCCCCCACGCCGCCGGGAGGAGGAACTGACGAGGCAAAGAAGAGAACGGGAATTTCGAGGTCGGTGCGTTTCTGGAGCGAACCGAGAAGACTCTCCTTTAGGTGACAGCAATTCCGACTTGGCGCCTTGAGGAACCGTGCCTCGTTCTATCCACCCAAAACATTTGACCATATAATTAGTGTGCGCTGGTGGAATCGGAAGTGTGCTGGTTTTGTATTCGCTTAGTTGGAGGTTCGAATCCCGCACTTCGGTTCCCAGCAGTGATTGTTGTTCCCTGCCTCAACAGCCCATGGGCATAGGTCAAAGGTGACTGCTTCGGCCGTAGTTAAGCGCCTCCTTGTGTAAGACCTTTACCACCATATAACCAAACCTCAGCCCATTCTCACCCACCAAACGGAAACCTACCTTTCGTGTTCAGATTAAATGGCCCTCTGCATGACCTGTTTATCCCCGGGGGTTGGGAGAGGGATCCGTCATTATAATCTAACGTGACCTATCCCAATCCAACTTAATCCAGCCTACCTGAGTCAAACTTACCAGTGATTAATCGAACCCACTGAAACCACCTAACTCGGAGAAATATCACCGATATCAGGCGAAAGTGCAAGAGTACCTCTTAATTATTATTATTTATTTTATTTGTGTATTTATTTTCTTTGCCTTGCCTGTTGTCAGGTGACTTATTTTGACTGGGACTCCTTCAGAGCGCAAGTGATTTAAACCTTTTTCTTCGCACTACCTCACAATCATAGACAAAATAGAATGCCTTTTAAGTCTCTTTGTTGCAGCAGCAACAGTAGCGGTACAACAGGAGGTGCTGTACGCTTCTATACACTCGAGTCATTGTTATTCATACGGTTTTGTTAGTTGAGATGACAGTACAACTTTTCCCCGGCGCGAACAGGCTATAGGCCCTCCGCTGTGGCCCGACCACCTGTGACGGGAAACGAGAAGTTTACTCCAGGAGGGGCTGAACTGTGACCAAAGCCGTCACCTTTGCCAAAACAGGTGGCTGTCACTGTGCATTCGCAGGGGAGGGGTAGAACTCGGGCCTTAAGAGGTAAAGGGAGATAGTAGGTTCCACATCCTGGGTGGAGGTCAAGGGATGTTCAGCGGACCTTGTACGGCTTCGGGGGATTGGCCCATTCTTCCGCAAGACCAAACCTCCGCCTTGTCATACGAGAGGGTCCCATTGAACTGGGGGAGGGGGGTGGTGGAGAAAGGAGAGGAACGTATGCAAACACACACCTCAGCATAACGTGTAATGCCCTTGAATCATTCCCATTTCGCCAAAATGTGGTTTGCTGTATTATTTCGCCAAAATCTAATGTGACCTTGGATAGTTTGGCGAAATGAGAAGTCTTTTGTCAGCCGTGTCTTTGAAGCTGCCGCGTGCGATGCGTTGGTCGTCGAGGTTTGGAATAGCGGAGGGCTGTAGAATAGCGTATATATTCCATAGTACTTAGTTGAAAAATGTTTGCCACTGACATAATCAAAGGAGAGGTGCGGAATATATGTACAAATTTTTTATGCATTAACTCCTTCAATATGACAAGGTAAAAGCTCTTCGATTTTTGTTTAACTGAGGGTCCCCTCTTCTGAACTGGATCGAGACCCCGTTGACGACGGATATCCTTGTACAGAATAAGATGGCCTGGCGACGTAATCGGAAGCGTACGTACCTCGTGGGTTCGAGTCCCGCACTTCTCTTCGATTCCCAGGAATGACTATACCCAGGCCCAGTAGTCCCTGGACAAAAATCATTACGGTACTTTGGTCGCAGCTACGCGCCTCCTGGCGTGTTTCTCTCTCCTCTTTTGTTCTATTTTCTTGTTTGCGTGATTCAGTGCTACAACCGCAAACTTGTTTTAATTGAAAAAATGTTAACTCAGTTTGGTGTCGTTTTAGGGTTATTTATTTATTTACATTTTTATGATTGATTTATGTATTTATTTACTTACTTGATAATTGTAGGCTATATTTCATGAGGGCAGAACAACAAATGCAACAACAACTACATCAGATCTCTACCTTGTAATCTGTTTTCCAACTCCCCCCATCCTGTCGGTCTTGTCATTAGCCCTCCCCATTTCCCCCATGCTTCCCATATTCCCCCCATACTCCTCCATTAACCTATGCCGTTACCTCTCCCCCCCCAGGCTTGAGTGACAGGAACTGGATTGTAGTTTCCTTTTTCTCGTGGTCTCCCCCGTCCCAGGGGGATGCATATTTGAACGAAGTGGGACTTTTCCAGTCTTGAACAGGATCACAAATATTGTATGATACCTTATATCAACCAAGTCAGCCCGTGTATTTTTTTAAGCATCGTCGTGTGTCAATATGATTCGTGTTCTTTTGTTTGGTCCTCGTCTGTTTCGTTCTTGGGTTCCTGTGGTGGTTGTGTGACGTTTGGAGTTGTTATTCTTCATGATATTTTTGCGTCACTGGTGTTTATTTTTAGATCAAGTTTACCTCTTTCCCTCCATCTCCTCCTCCTCCTCCTTCTCTTCCTCTGTCCGTTCGTATTGTTATTTCCTGTATCATTATGTATTCACCTGCGTAGGTAGATACATATTTACGCAGTTGCCCAGTGGGCTGCTGTCAAACACACGCACTAGCTAATGTGTCACCCCCCAGTGCACAGGCGCACGAGCGTACACACACACACACACACACACACACACGCACGCACGCACACATGCACACATGCACCATGTTCCACATAGTGCCAACCTCTCTTCTGTGACGGATCGCTTTGTTTATTTTATTTTCATTTATTCTTTTTTATTTTAATTTTCCTCCTCCCTCCTCCTCCTGTCGACAAGATATCTGTTTACCTCTGTAGAACCCCTTCGGTAGTGAAAGGTTAGGTTAGGGGTTCCCTCAGTTAAAAACCCTTCAGATGCCAGTGATTGTAGTACCCCTGTAAGGTGTATTGACTGCATGTTTTATGGAATCGGTATTTCAGGGACTTAGGGACGTCCCTACGGACCAGTCACTCAACATTCTTTAGTGACTGGATACTAGTTTAAATAGGTAAACAAAATAGCTAAATAAATAGATAAATACTTGTCACTTTTAATTTTGCTATCCCACCGTTCTGCTATCGTCCCTAATTCTCCCATCACCACTCCTATGGTTGCACCTCTTCGGTGTGATATTATCTTCATAGATGGATTTTTTTTAGATAAAATACTATTGTGATTGCAGCCATACTAGTTTATTCGTCACTGTGGCAACCTCTCGCTAGTGAATTACGTAAAGTGTTTTCATTGGCATTGGAATTTTGGTTTAAGAGCATTTAGTTCCAGAAATGTTGGTGCCTGCCGAGCCACAGTGGCCGCTGTATTTAGCTTTCCTATAGTGAGCAGCTGTCTTCATCTGCATTGTTTGGGAAGCCTCACTGCAGGTCTTCGACCATGTTCCTGATCGTGAGACAAACAGGAACAACGAAACTTCGCAACAGATTTGGATTGTATTGCCTCGTGAGCGTAGGGGGGATTCGTTCGTATACTTGTGTGATTTAATTCTTGAGGACGATTGTCCCTGGTACCCATCGATGTTGACCGAATTGTTTCCGGATTTACCGATGGATGGCACGGGAATGAATAGATTGGCGTTACTTAGGAGAAGCAGTTGAACCTTTGTTGCGGACAAGTCAACCTCACCCTATCCAAAAGAGTAACGAGAGTGAGTATAGTGACCTTGCGACAACCAGAAAAGAAAGTGAAGGACTTTCCAGTATGGAAAGGGGTCAGAGTGCCACATGGTGCCATGGGAATGACATTGTTTGTGGAACACGAACTGCACTTATCTATAAGAACATAAGAAGGGAGAAGACTGCAAGAAACCATAAGGCCTACACCAGGCACTTCCATGTTACTTACCATCTGTCATCCCTATCCTTAGAATGATCTAATCATTGCTTAAAACAACCAATTGTTTCAGCGCTCATAGTATGGTTACAAAGTCTTCCATTCGTTAACCATTCTGTTGGTAAACCAGTTTTTGCCTATGTCCTTCTTAAACCCAAGTTTGTACAATTTATATCGATCACTAAGAATTCTTCCCTGCAGTCCATATACCTTTCCTGTATCACCCTTGTTGCAGGCAAGGGGACCATAATAAAATAACTCATATTATGATGACTCGAACTTGGCTTGACATAACTCGTGTAGTCCTCATTGAAGGCAGCATTATTAGTTTAATATATTTTATTGTGACGGCAAATAATTTTATTTTTTCAATTAGTAGGGAACTTCAGCCTAAGGTCCTTTAGATGTTATGGTTCGCCCCCACATTCATATAAAACCGTATAGCATGTGTAACTAATCATCTGTATGATGAGACACGTTATTACAGGTCACTCAAACACTCGTTCTCGGACTGTTGGTACCACTTCTCGTTTTGTTGACATGGGAGTCTTGTTTCCAAAAAGCGGATCTGGAATCCGCGACTGAAAAGAGGCCCAAAACAAACGGAAGGACCATTTTCGCGTCATTGTTCCATTTTAAGTGGAATTACGAATGTGTCAATATTTGGCAGTCGGAGTTGTTATCCCTTTCGCTACTGAGGGGATGTCATGGAGATGAATGAAATAGTTTGGCGACAACTAGAATGAACGGATGTGCCACTCAGTACGGATTTACGTGTTTGTTTGTTTTTACCTTCATAGATGTTTATCATTTTTTGCTGAGCCCTTGAGCATATAAGCATTCACATATTTCTCTCCTCGCTCTCTCTCTCTCTCTCTCTCTCTCTCTCTCTCTCTCTCTCTCTCTCTCTCTCTATATATATATATATATATATATATATATATATATATGTATATATATATATATCTCGTACACAATCTCGGCTCCCCTCAACCCCGATCCCTCCCCCCTCACCTCACCTCACCCCATCCTACTTTTGTATTTATTTTTCGCCCCTCACTCAACCCTACCTGTCTACCACTTCTACCAATTTCCTCACCCCTCCTCCTCCTCCTCCTCCTCCTCCACCTTCCTCTTCACCTCTTTCCTCCATGCCATTTACCCCATATTATTCTTCCATCTCCACCAAACTCTTTTCTCAACTCCCACTTCTCTCCCAATACCTTTCCTCCTCTCTCTCTCGCTCTCTCCCATTCCCCTCCCCCTCGCTCTCCAGTTCCCTCCCCCCCCTCCTCTCTCTTTCCCCATCTGACCCTCCCCTGCCTGGGCCATAATTTATTTAACAGTTATTATTATGGTAAAAGGACCCGAACAAGCAGCTGATGTGACACTCCATTCTGGCCTGGCCCAGCACATATTGCATAAAGGACTAACTAGTTTTTTGGGGGTAATAATGACTTCGCGCGGCCATGTGGGAGGGGGAGGGAGGGGGTTCCGTCTGATCGTATTTTTATAATCCTCCCCCTCTCCCCCACACACCCTTCCCTCCACTTCCCCTCTTGCCTCCACCTCCTCTTTCACTTCCTCCTCTGCATCTTATTTTTTTTTCTCTTCCGCTTTCTATCCACTCCTTTTCCACTTCCTCCTCCACCCATTTTCTATATCCGCCGTTCTTCCACCACTCCCCCCTCCCTCCCTCCCTCCCTCTCCCCCTCCCTCCCTTCCTCTCCCCCTCCCTCCCTTCTCTCTCTCTTCCATCCCCTACTCCCCTCCTCTGTGTGTGTATGTAAGTGTGCGCGTGTGTGCGTGAGCGTGTGATCACACATGGACGCTCACACAGGCACGGAAATGCGCCGCATTTTTGAACATGTAACCTAATCGCATTTTTTTATTCTTCCCTTTGCAGATCAGATGGGAGAAAAATATCACACTAGGAGAGCCACCAGGGTTTTTACATTCATGGTGGTGGTAAGTACTCGCTCGCTTTTTTAATTTATTTTACTTTATTATATATTTATAATAATTATTGTTTTATTTATTTGTTTTGTTTTATTTATTTATTTGTTTTATATATATGTGTATATGTATATATATACATATATATATGTATATATATGTGTGTGTGTGTGTATATATATATATATATATATATATATATATGTGTGTGTGTGTGTGTGTGTGTGTTTTTATCCACAAAAGTGTTTTCCCACAGTTATCCACTTCGCTACGGCGACGTGCCCTCAGTCGAGTAAAATTGTTTTGTTTTACAACCATAATGCAACCTGTGAAGGGTCGTCTCTCGCCCAGGGAGTTAATCTCAAGTGCGCGGTAATTGATTCGGGATGCGGATTGTCGTTTCGATTTCGGGTGAGGCGAACACGTCAGCTCGCTTTAATGAGTTGGTTGCTCAGTGTTGAGGATATCTATGAGGATTATTTGCGCGAGGAAGCGTGAAAATTAACTGTACACAAGGAGATTAGGCCCTGAGAAGCGGGCCAGGGTACCCCCGGGCCAACTGGGGCGAGGCGGAGGCGGGGCCGGGCTGGGCCGGGGCGGTCCGCGGCGGAGTCATTGAAGGAGAGGAGTTTAGTTCTTGCAAGGAAGTGCCAAGGGGAGAGGAGGAGTCTCACGATGGGGAGCTGGAGCGGGAGGTAGTTTGGGTGGGTGGGTGGGTGCTGACATCATAGTTATTGTTATAATGAGGAATTGATTATTGTCGTTATTGTTAGGCTTAGTAATATTTTGTTATTGTTAAATTTTATTTTGTATGTCTATGTTACGTATTAATTTATTGACATGTTTGATTGTTTGTCTGCAAAGTTAGCCAAGGGTGAGTAGGGGAAATGGGGTTGTACTTAGGGTAGCGAGGGTGAAAAGGGAGAGGGATAGGGCAGGAAGGACAAGGGTGATGGAGGGCGGGGGTTGAGTAGGGAGGTTGGGAGGTGTTGGGGGTGGACGGGGGGGGGAAGAGTACGCGCGCGGGCGTTTGGGGGAAAGAGCCCCTTGGCGATGCAGATCATAACGGCAGTGAAGGGTGATTGTGTCTGGTTAGGGTTGGGGGAGGGGATACAAGGGTGAGGGAGCACAATGTGGGTGAGGAAAGGTGCAGGCACTGAGAATAGGGAGGAGGAGGAGGGGTAAGGGTGAGGTAATAGGGTGCTGTCTTGGTTCCTAAGGAGGAATCGGACGAGAGTAGGAGGATCATTGTTAGCATTTAGCATTTACCTGTTAAGTGGTTTCCGTGGAAGGATGCAAATCTTATTGTATCCCGTTCCATGCCCTTCGTTCAGAATGACGTCAGCCTTGGGACACTCGAAGGGTCCAGGTGGGGTGCCTCTCCGCTGAGGGCGAGATCGAGGAATCGCTTGGGCGGGATGGGGGAAGAGAGCAGCGACTCGGGGCGGCGGCGGCGGCGGCGAAGGGGGTTGAGGGAGGCAGGGTGGCTGGCAGGAGGCAGCAGCAGTATCGAACAAGGCTGGTTGGTATTGTGCATAATATCGACCCGCCATCTGCCGCGCGCCGTCCCGGACGCTCATCAGCTTACACATGCTCCTGCTCGCTCCGTCCTACGCCATGCTCACGCCACGCCACGCTCCGTCACTCCCGGTCCTACCCCGGTCTTACCCGGTCCTACCCGGTCCTACCCGGGCCTTCCAGATCCAATTCTTAGCGGGAAAGAGAGGGAAGGCAGGCTACCCGCCCGCCCGCTTGCCTGCTTGGCGGTCTAATTTGTGCATGCAAGCACTTATCACGCAGTTTGTCCCAGTGAAGCATAGATAAAGCACGTCCATGACTGCATGACGTGTGACGTGGTGTGCATGACATAGCGCCGTGTGTTAAACACGAGTACCTGGCGTTGGGGGCAGGGCCGTGTTTTTGTGCGTGTTTGGCGACAAGGGAGGAGGAGGAAGAGGAAGAGTGGGGTGGTGGCGGGCGCCCTCGCCACCCTGGCGTAAGGTCCTTTGTAAGTGAGGAGGGCAAAAACTAGTTGGTGAACTAGTCTGCGTAAGCACCAGTTTGCTAAGCTATTTACCCCCGCAAGTTGTTGACTACAACAACTAGCTTCGCGCTGGGCTTGGTCCCCATTTTCCCTCCTCTTCCTCCTCCCCCTCCTCCTCCTCCGCCGCCGGCGGCCGCACAGCTTCCGATGCTTGTGTTGTAGCCCTCTACCCTTTTCCCCCCTCCCTCTCCCCAACCTTCTCTCCTCCCCCATCCTTCTTTCCTTTCCCCATCCCCAGTGCTCCCATCTCCCTTTCCTCCCACTATCCCCCTTCTCTTTCCCCTTCCACAAAATCCGAAATCCGCTCCCCCTTCCTCTCCCCTTCCCCCCTCCCTCTTCGTTTCTCTTGTCCTTTTCTTTCCTCACCCCCTTCCCTTCTCTTCCCCTCATTCCCCCTTTCTTCCCTTTCTCCTGTTCCCCCTCCCGTCTCTTTCCTCCCCCATGCCCCTTTCCTCATGTCCCCGTTCTCTCCACCTCCTTCATCCCACCTCCCTCTTCTTCCCTTATTCTCCCCCTCCCCCTGCCCCCGTTCTCATCCCACCCATTAACCCCCTCAACACAGTGACGCACTCAATAGATCTTGTCTCATCAAATGACAGACGATCTTGTGCAGCTGAGGGGGAAGGGGCTCCAGGTTGAAGGGCGTCTCGATCGATCGAGACCCCATTCGTGCACGAGTCTGCTACCTCGGATGCATAAAATCGCTCGTAGTCCTTGACTAGAACAAAATCACTTACGGCCGTCACACTGTTGAATGGGTTTCCATTCAGCGTTTTCATGGTAGGCTGATACTGGACGACTTCAGCCACATTTTCCCCTCCACTCCTGCCCTACATCCCATCTCTACACCCCTCCGCTTCTCCACTTCTCCCCTTACACCCCACCCCTCCACCCCTTTCCTTCTTGCGTCACTTCCCCGAACTTGTCTTGCCCGGTCCTAAGCCCCTACCCTCCCACCCCCTCTCTCCCTCCCTCCCTCCCTCCCTCCCTCCCTCTTGTCCCGTCGTCTGTCCACACCCTTGTTTTAACTCCCTTTCCCTTCAGCTCCCCCCCATCCCTCGTCTCGGCTCTCCCCCTCGCCCCCTCCCCGCCCTCCCAGTACCGTATATTTTCTCCTCTCTTCCCCCCCCCATGCTTCCGCCTTTCCCCTTTTATTGTCCCATATAATCCCTTCCCCTCCTTCCTCCTCCCCCTCCTCTCTCCCTCCCACCTCCTCCTCAAGCTCGCCATGTTTATTTCCGAACTTCTTTCATTCCTTTCGCACGATGATTCCTTCGTCCTTGGGGGCCCTGCCCTGCTTCGGCGGGTGTTGGGGGTTCTTGTGGTGCCCGTGTAGACTCTGCATTATGTGATTCATTTACTATGGTTTGGGTTCACGTGCTGGACTCGTGGTCGACAGCTGTTAACCATTCGGATGTGAGGTCAGAGCTTGTATGTAGACGCACAGCACATACTCCATAACCTTATGTAAGAGGGCCAGTAACGGTTGGCAGTAGTAGTGAAGCCTCATTTACCCGGGGCAAGTGGAGAGGCAAGTCAAGCGTGCAAGTTATTTGCTACGAGTTACTTGCCGTGTGTGAACATCTGCTTGACAAAAGATTGGGCAACCTTGTCAAGCAGATTTTTACACACGACAATTAACTTGTAGAGAGTAACTTGCACGCTTGACTTGCCTCTCAACTTTTCCCGTGTAAATAAGGTTTGAAGTTTTGAAACATTGAGTGGGGTTTGGTCAGACCTCCCGCGTGAGAAGTCAAGACACTATCCACTACACCAACAACACGCCTGTGTATGTGTACAAAAGAGTGTACATAATAAGAATACACGTATTTATTTGATACGAGTTTTTGTATAATGACAATAAATGTTGCCTAGAATTTCGCTGGGGAGAAACGTAAAAATTTTACCAGTGTTATAGAAATTTCTATGTTGCTGACTGACAGTAGGAGTGTAAGGGGAGTATTTGTCACCTCTCGATATGAAGTGGGTTGGAGATACAGTTGAAGTTGAGGGATCCTGTACCCGGGACCAAATGTCAGGCCCACGAGGCTGCAACTTCAGATGGAATTGAGGTTGAGAGGTTTAGAAAAATTGGGTCATGGAGTTGTGCGCCCGTATTGGAGTAGGCAAGAGTGAGGTAGTGTTGACATGTTTTGAGGTTGGATGAAAGGTGGCCCTCTGAAGCCAACACGGAGGAATCAGGTGGAGGGGAGAAGAGTGGGAGGAAGACAAAGGTTTAGGTGGAGGGACGAAATTGAGAGATACGAGGCATATGGGTCCCGGTGAAGAGTACAGACAATAGCTCCTGGCCACTAAGAACAGCCGAGCCCACGAGAGACTAAAACGAAGAACGTACGTCTTTCGGGATCATCACTTACAAATACCTGTTGTTGGTCCCTCTGTATAGAAAAAAGGGAGGTCGGAACCAATCTCGAGAATCTGCGTGTCGATTGTTCGTGGTGGAGCATGCAACGGGGAAGGTGCATGTGTAAAGCACAAGCGCACGCACACACACACACACACACACACACACACACACACACACACACACACATATATATATATATATATATATATATATATATATATACTCGTATATATATAGACATGCATAAGAGAGTTGGCATGTTAAATACACACCGACAGCGAATGCGGGCCTTCTTGGGGTGTACGAGATTACAGCAAAAACCTCGTCTGCCTTTGCACTTCCTTATGACTTGCGGTGGCGATCCCGTGTGAATTGTTCTATTCTTTCGAAGCCAGACTTGCCATGCACAGCAATTGGAGCTCAAGGTGGTACGGACCACCGCAGCGTCGAGGGTATTTGTTCCAGCCTACCTGACCTCTTTTTGGAGTTTTCACTACCATTCATACAGTTATACAGTAAAACCCCTATCACGGTGAAATCTTACTGCGGACACACACACACACACACACACACACACACACACACACACACACACACACACTGTGGGGAAAAGAACAGCTTTCCCTACAGAGTGGTAGTTGTATGGAATACACTTGACGAAACAATAGTGTACAAAAACACTACACGAATTTTAGGGACAAATTGGACATGGCGAGATACAGAGACGGGACACCACGAGCATAGCTCCCCTTCCCGTAAGATACAACTAGGTAAATACAACTAGGTAGGTAAGTATAAACACACACACACACATTGGACAGCAGTAGGTTGGGCATTGAAAATTGTACGTGCATAGGGACAGCATTAACCTAAAGAACGAGAGGACACTGAGTGATAATAATATAAAACCGATCAAAAGTAGATCATATGCAGGGAACTAGCACAGGGACAAGAGGCCCATCGGTAGGCGTGGTGGTCCTGTGGCCAGAGTGGTCGACTCGTGTCCCTATGTTTGAGTGACTGATGTCTGAAAGGAACTGACTCGCCCTTGTGCCTTCTCCAGAATCAGGCGCCATGTTGGTCACAAGACACTGGAGTTGTGGTTTTTTCTTCAATTTACCGTCGGGAAACAAATTGAAGAGGGAGCTATTACTTGTGAGATTTGAAAAATAACCTTAGGTCAAGTGCTCCCTTCACGTGAATGGTGTTTATGCTAGTCACAATCTGATAAAACACACACACACACACACACACACACACACACACACACACACACACACACACACACACACACACACACACACACACAGAAAATATGTCGACTGCGTTGCGTCGTGGTCTTTGTTGACAGTCGAGGAACATATAGAAGGGGGAGGCTTGAGGTTGGCAAGTAGCGTGGCGTCGGAGGGGCGCACGGGACGTTTGGGTTGAGGATGCTACTGGGAGGCAGGGAAGAGGAGGAGGAGGAGGGGGTGACGACGAGGGCAAGGATGAGGATGACGGTCTGGGCACGGGGATGGAGTGGTAGAGATATAGGCAGAGGTTTTGGATGGGGCACATAGGGTAGGCACAGTGTTTTGCAGGCTAGGCTCGACATGAAGGGAAAGATGAGGGAAGAGGTGAATTTGACGACGGGGAATGGGTCAGGAAAAGGAAGAAGAGCGGCTCTTGTGGGGATGAGAGTCCACCGTCACAAGCCTAAGTGACGGAGGGGGAGGAGGAGGAGGAAGAGGGGGCGTTTTTTCCGGCGGCAGTGTGGAGAGAGTGGGGGAGAGGGGTTTGCGGGAGGACTGGGGGAGAGTCGGCACAAAGGACGGAAAACGGAGGGTAAGGGAACATGAGAGACAGCGAAAGAGAGGGAAAAAAGAGGAGGAACATGGACACGAAAAAGTCCATGTGAAGGATAGGGCCCGATTGTGACGCGAAACAAAGGTGGTGGGGGGGGGGGGATGAAGGCGAGTGGAGTGGAGTGGAGGCTCTGCCCCGGCCCGGTCCAACCAGAAAAAAGGAGGCAGAGTGGTTTAACAACGAATCAGCTACGTTTGGAAACTGCACAAACGCCACCCAATGGGTTTACTCGCGGATCCAAAGGGGGAAAACAAATGAAGAGAAAAGAGAAAATAAAATGAAATTTATGCAGGAAAGAGACAGTTGACCTCTTCGCGAAGGGAATAAAGCTGCCACTCGGTTCGGAAGGGAAGTTAGTGAAGTTGAACCCAATCATCCTACGTTAACCAGGATGGAATTCTTAAAACGGCGCGGCAGTGCCGAAGGGGTTAAGGTAGAGGAAGATTGAAGGGATGAAGGGGGAGTAGGACTGTGGGGAGTTAGGTCACTAAAATCGAGGACTGAAAGAATATTCGAAATTTCAGAAAACGCAACACTTCCTATACAGGCCATTGGGAGAGTGGAAGTTTGAGGGAGCGTATTGGGAGGTGAGGCGTTGATGGGCAGTCGAATACCAATAACGAAACGATACCGTCCCTGCTACAGGGTAATCATTACCCTAGGGGAACACCCAGCACTAGCGTAACGGAGTATTGGTAATCATGGGGAAATGAATGATTGAAAGGGCAGTTGACGCTGGAGGGAGGGAGGTGGGTGAGGCGTGGAATAACCAGCCCCGGTTATGCGAAGGACAGTACGGACACAAGAACTTGTAAAAAAGTGAACAGACCGCACGTGGCTACCAAGCAAGAACACCCCACCGCTCGCTCTCAGACTGCCTGGAGGAGGGGACGGGGTTGGGGGGAAGGGGGCTGGTAGGGGCTCTGGTAGCCTGATAAAGGCGGGGGAAGGTTTCTGGGGGTCCTTCAGTAAGGGGGGAGGGGCAAATATGACTTAAGATCCTGAAGGAGATGATGATTACCTGTAGGAGGTACAGAAGAAGATCCAAGCGTTTTGCCAATTTGTGGAAAAAGAGAGGGTGTTTATTTACTAAGGATTGGGTGGTGGAGCGGGGCGGGGCGGGGAGGCTCCAGTCTTCGTGGTGTCCTAAGGGGATTATTTGTTCCTATGTATTAGTGTTTGGGGAAGGGGGCGTCGGGGTGAAAGAAATCGATTGATCGAGAACCCATTCTTTAAGCCGAATCAACCATCCCCGCCCCCATCTGATTAAAATTGTCTGTTGCAGAAGTTAGGAAAAAAGGGGAGTGGGTTGGGGAGGTCTATTTGGAAAGATCGGGACTTCGGCTGGCTGGGGGAGAGTTTGGGGAATTGGGGGGTGAGACTCAGGTAGTCCGCAGAAGGAGGGGGCAAAGGGTAACTTAGGCAGGAAGGATTTGGGGGATCGGACACACCGTCTGGCTGAGGAGGGAGTAAGGGGAGGCTAGGCAGCTCGAAGGGGGAGTGGGTGGGGTGAGGTGGGGAGCGGCCCGGATGGGGTGGGTGGGATAAGCACGCCGGAAGGGAAGTGAAGAGTTGGGACTTGGGAGGAGCTTGAGGGAGCTGGGGGAAGCCGAGGGTATTACCACGTTGCTGGGAGTTCGTGTGTGTGTTTGTGTTTGAGTATGTGAATGAAGAAATAGTTTATGGAAAGGAGAAGGATAGGGAATAATTGTGGTTCAACTGGAGGAGCTGGGAAGGGAGGGTGAGGAGGAGGGTCTTTTTGACAAGGGGTGAAGGGGGCTCCGTGCTCGCCAGGGTAGGAAGCGGCACAGCGTAGGTTGGGGGTAGGGGTGGGGTGGTGGTGAGGATATAAAGAAAAAGGGGGGGAGGAAGGGTCGTGAACATGGGTTCATTGGAAACGAGTGGGCGGGGTTGGGCGTGGTGAGTGGTGGGGGGGAGGGGGATTGGACGGGGAGGGGGGACAAATGTGGCCGTTATGTGGTGATGAGGTTGAATGACAGTTGTTTTCCAAACCGTTGTGGTGGGTGACCTGGTGTGTACCTTCTTCGGGGGTTCGAGGCTCATCGGCTGACGGGTCGACTGTTGTTGATCGCTGTTTTCTTTTCTTAAGATCCTTTTTCAGTGTTCGTCATGAAATAAGAACCCGGGGTCTGGGCAGTTCTTTCAAAATGTGGACGGGAACAGTTCAGAAGATAAAGACATTTGAAAAAAAAAAAAAACGTACAAAAGGGATTTAATCTCGTTAATCAGACTTGGAAGTTTTCCTTGTTCAACCTTTCGTCAGCCATATTGTATATCTTCGCTCCTTTGCCCTTTCCTTTGAAGGAGTGGGTAACCCTCAGAAATATTGGTGAAATTGGGCGTTTCCAAACAAAAATATTGGGTTTCGGGGTGGGACATTTCCGTCGGGCAGTTTTAGACGGAAAGAGTGGCAGTCAGGACGACTAGGAGTAAACGTCAGTACAACGCTGCATTGTGTGTGTGTGTGTGTGTGTGTGTGTGTGTGTTACATGTAGAGGACGATGAGCATACCAAAACTTAAGTCAGGTGGAGGCCTGATGTTATAGTTATTATTATTATTATTATTATTATTATTATTATTATTATCCTTTACAAGGGAGGTAGCCAAATAACAAAGGCATAAAATCCACTCCTACCCATTCCATCCCTTCCATCCACCCCCCCTCCCTCCATCTCATCTTGGCTCCTGGATGACGGCTCATCCCTGCATCTCGCCCACTGCACTGGGTCAGAAGCAATGTCGCAAGACACAGCACATCCACATCAAGGCAGCTTTATTAAGTCGGCGACCCCCCCCCTCCGTCCCCTCATGCCGAAATGGAGAAGACGGGGAGAAATCCCTTCGGGCTGCGTCAATTTATTTTCCTTACATACTCCTCACTCGCTTTCATGCATCACAGCATCATCCACACACAGCCATTCTCCATTCACCCCTATCTTCTGTTCTACCGTCCTTCTTCAACAGACATTCCTCTCTTTCCCAATCCCTCTTTTACCCCATCCATCCATCTTTTCCTTGGTCACCCCCTCATGTTCACTCCTTCCACCTCTGCCTTCCTCACCTCTTTTACTAATCTTTCTTCACTCATACTTTCCATGTGTCCAAACCATCCCAATACTCTTTCATCAGCCCTATCTCCCAACTCCCTTTCCACCTCTGTTCTCCTCGAATCCTCGTCTCTCATTCTATCCAGCCTAGTAATCCCTATTATACTTCTCAGACTCATCCCAAACACATTCAAACTCCTTTCTTACTCTCTTATGTTCCATGTTTCTACCCCATAGAGTGCTTTTGGTACAATCACTCCTTTATACAATCTCCTCTTAGCATCCGTTCCCAAATGTCTATTTGCCATTACATTTTTCAATCCCCCAAGGCATTTACTTACCCATCTACATTCTATCTCCACCTCCACTCCTACCTTCTCCACCACATTCGCACCCATGTATCAAAAACTATCCACTTACTCCAGTCTCTCTCCCCTAATACTCACTTCCAGACTGCTACCACTTTCACCCGTTGTACACCTCATCACCTTACTTTTACCCACATTTATCTTCAACTTCCTTCTTTCGCACACCCTCCCAAACTCTGTCACTAACTTCCTCAATCCCTCCTCTGAGCTTGCTACAAGCGCAGTGTCGTCAGTAAAAAACAACTGGCTTATCTCCCATTTTTTCCCATTTTTAACCATCTCCAATCCCCGACCCATTACCCTTGCATTTACCTCTCGCACCACCCTATCCATGTATAAATTGAACAGTCAAGGTGACATAACACAACCCTGGCGAAGTCCCACCTTCTCAAACTACTCTCTCCATTTCTGATTCTAACACAAGCTTTACTACTCTCGTAAAAACTTTTGACTTCTGTTAAAAGCTTTCCTCCTATCCCATATATCTGCAATACCTCCCACAGTGCCTTCCTGTCTTCTCTGTCATAAGCCTTTTCCAAATCCTTAAAGGCCCAATAAACATCCATACCTTTTCCTAAAGCTTCTCGCATATATGTCTTACCACAAAAAACTGATTCACGCAACCCCTACCTCTCCTAAACTCACACTGTTCCTCAGCAGTTACTCCCTCTGTTCCTCTCCTAATCCTCTCAATCAAGACTCTCCCATAAGCCTTCCCAACTACACTTAACAAACTGATCCCTCTGAAACTACTACACTCAGACTTGTCCCCTTTTCCCTTATAAAGTGGAACTATACAAGCACTCCTCCAGTTCTCCGGCACTTTACCCTCTCTTAAACAAGCATTAAATAACCTCACCAGCCAGTCTACCATCACTGTACCTCATTTTTTTATAGACATTCTGCATCTGCATAGTACCCATCCAACCCAGGTGCTGTACCTGCTCTCATTATCTTAACAACTGCCTTCACCTCATCTTTCCTTATTTCTCCTTCATTTTCCTCACTCATCGTTGTTATTTTCTTAGTGCTTCCCACTGCAACTACCTTTCCCTCGCTACCCTTCACATTTAGCAACTCCATAAAATACTCTGCCCATCTACCTCTTACTGCCTTCTTCCTTTATCATCTCTCCATCTGCACCTTTTATCTTTTCTCTACTTGGTTTGCCTCCTCTTCCTCTCTTAATTTCTTTCCAAAACATATTTTTATTACTTTCAATTTTTTTTCATACTCTTACTCCACTTCACATCTGCTCTCCTCTTTGCCTCCTGTATCTTATGCTTTACTTCTTTTCTCTCTTCTTTGTACCTCTCGTATGATTCGTCCTATTTTTTAATCAATCTGTGAAAGCTCGCTTCTTTTTGACAACCTTCTTTGCTTCCTCATCCCACCACTCACTACCCTTCCTTCTATTTCCTCCCGTCCTCCTTGTTCCACACACCATCTTTGCATAACTTATGACTCCCTCCTTGAAGTATCCCCATTCCTCCTCCACTCCTAGTTCTACTCTATCCTTCACTCTCTCCCACTCTCTCAGCTTGTACTCCTTTTCTTTCTCGTTTAAGCAGTTCACTCTAAGCACCTCCCTACCTTCTGTCCTTTTCCTCTTTCTCCATCTATCCTTCACTCTCAACTTACCATCCACCAAAAAGCCTGGTATTCCCCAACTCACTCCCCTTATAACATGCACATAATTAATTCTTCCAACTATTCTCCAGGTTACCAATATATGGTACATTAACGCTCTATCTACCACCCATCCACCACCCTCTCCCATGTGTACTTATGTTTGACATTCTTCCTAAACACTGTATTTGCTATCACCAACTCTTCCTATAGTAATAACAATATCAGGCCTCCAATTAGTTGTTTCGGTATGCTCATCGTCTTCTACGTGTATATCACACACACACTTATAAGTGTGTGCATGTATATATACATATATATATACATGCACACAATTACATGTATATATATAATTACATTATATATATATATATATATATATATATGTATATATATAATGTAATTTTCAATTCGACTAAGTCTTTGCCGATCACGCTGTCAATGGCTGTAACAAACTTCCTTGATAAGATGTTGTGAGGGCTCTTCAGGTTCAGTTAATTAAACAACAACTAATTTCTATTAACTCGTTTTACGTATTTATTCGTTTACCTATTGATCTTATTTACTCTATATATATATATATATTTATATATATATATATATGCTGATACATTGTGACAAGTTGATGAAGGTGGAAAAAGAAGTCACGAGTCTAGTTCCGAGTTCCTGAGTTTATTCCTGACCGGTTTCGCTCTATGCTTCTTCAGAGGAAGCATAGAAACCTTAGAGTGAAACCGGTCAGGAATAAACTCAGGAACTCGGAACTAGACCCGTGACTTCTTTTTCCACCTTCATTATATATATATATATATATATATATATATATATATATATATATGTATATAAGGAGCCATATCATGGTGCGAGAGGTCTCATGTCGCTTTGAGTTTCCGATGTAATCCGTACAACATAACGAAAGGGAAACAAAGCTTCACGATTATCTTTGCCCAGCCAAGCTAAGTGTTCACAGCTGATGTTAAATTTAACTCCAACTAGGATAAGGGTTATCTGTATAACCTCGATAACATCCAAGGGTGACAATTAATTTCATAACTGCATCTCTTGCCTTCCTACTCTTCCTCCTCTCCTTCACTTCTATCGTATCTCCACTTTGAATTATTTCGTCTTCTCTCTATTTTCTCCTCTGTTTACGTGTCACATTTTCCTCATACATTCTTTTCACTGCCCATATCAATCTGCCAACACGATCATATTCAACACACTGTGCAACACTTATCCACTTCGACATAGATTTCCCCCCAGAGCTGTGCATGCCGTCAGTGTATTTTATCACCCACTTATTCAGATACAAATACAAGATTACGAACTCTCTGCCATCCAATACCACCATATCTCTCATCCTGACATCCTTTCAGTTTATACACTTCTGTTCTTCTGGTCTGATTCCATCATCCAGTTTCCCAGGGATGCTCATTAGGCTGACAACCCTGTAATTCCTCACTCCATCTTGTCTCCCTTCCCTTTATATATGGCACCACAACCCCCACCTTTCCCCTGGCACGCTTCCTTGTCTCGTGGATCATTCGAAGATCTTCTACAATCAATCAAGCTCCTTCCTTCTTTTCAAGCAGTTATCCCCGTCCTCCATCGTCGTCTCCTCTGCCTTCCAACACTATATTCTTCGTTTCTCACCTCTCTTATTATTCTTTCTCCTAGACAACGGGGGACCAATTAGTTGGAAGCATAAAGGGTAGGGTTGACATGTACGTCAATATCAATACTGAAAATATGTGAATGGGGTTGTTTTGGTGCCCTGGCTCGATCCCCTTAAGAGGGAGAGAAGTCCTTAAAATCTGCGACCTTGTAAGTTAAGCCCATTTTGCCTTATCTACTTTGTATTCATTGAGGCCAAGTTCTCACCAGAACCTCGAAGGACCGCCGCGTAAAGATCCTTGTGATGTGTATCTCTGTGGTAAATGCTAAAAATAACGCAGGTGGCGATGCGAATCTGTCGGCTACGGCGAAAAGTTTGTGTTTGGCCGGTGGGGAGATGGCGGCCGGGGGTCAAGTTAGCATATGTTAACGTGAAACTGCCCCCCCCTTCTCCCCCTGGGATGGGGGGGAGGGGAATGAGAGTGAAATTACTTCCGTACCAAGAGATACTTAACCTTTTATTCAGCTCAAGTATTCTCTTCTGTCAGGAAAGAGTTAATCTTATCTTGATTGGTGTTGACTGGAGTCGTGTCTGTTAGGGGAGAAGGGGGTTATGGGAACGTGATGTATGAATTACTATGATATCTCCCCCCTCCCTCCCCACCCCACCTTATATATCCCCCCACACCCGTCACACTCGCTCTGCTACACGCACACCTGCGCATCACATGTGAACTACAGGTGTTGTGTGGCAGATATAAAAAGGAACCAGTCTTGCCAATCTAGTCCTGAATAAACGACATTTATAATGATATATATCATGAGCGCCCGCGTGCATGGGTGAAATATATATAATTCCTTACATATCTGCGTGTATGTAGTAC
This sequence comes from Oratosquilla oratoria, assembly GCF_046742065.1. Taxonomy (NCBI): domain Eukaryota; kingdom Metazoa; phylum Arthropoda; class Malacostraca; order Stomatopoda; family Squillidae; genus Oratosquilla; species Oratosquilla oratoria. The sequence goes on from NC_134798.1 coordinate 9,275,279, forward strand.
GTAATATATATAAAGTATATGTGTATTTATATGTGTGTGTGTATACGCATACGTGGACACGTGCATAACAGAACACAGAGAGAGAGAGAGAGAGAATCATACGAGGAAATACTAAATAAGCTGGAAGTGCTCACACGGGGGGAGGGGGAGAGAAAAAGAGAGAGGGGGGCATGAGTGCTCTTTTCACATTCATGAAATTAGAGGACACAATCGACAAAGATGATCTCTAATGTTTTACAAAAAGAAGAACAAGTGGACATGAAAAAGACAAAATGTTCTGAAGAAATAAAGAAATGCCTTTTTCCATGTAGACGCATGAAGGGAATAACATTGTAGTACAGATAAGATAAATGAATTTAAACCACAGTGAGGGATCTCTCGAGGGTAACTTTCACGTGTATTACTAGTAAATGATTATGCATATGCAGGACGGTAGTGCGCGCGCACACCCACACCCACACACACGCGCGCGCGCGCACACACACTTGTTGGTGTAGTGGTTAATGTCAGAATTCTCAGTAGGGAGGATCGTAGCTGTCGATGATGATCCTAGTGACGCAAGACCTTGGTGAATCACGCACACACACACACACACACACACACACACACACACACACACACACACACACACACACACACACACACGACTTGTGGCGCAGTGGTAAAGCTCCCGGTTGCTACTACGGCGGTCCGGGTTCGAATCCAGCCCAGGGCTGAAATAATTTCAATATCGCTGCGTTACGGGTCGTTACTCCAACTCGGTGGGGAGTTGGGTGTGTGTGCGCGTGTAAGATCACAGCATTAACCAAAGATGGTCATAAATGAGCTCTGAGCTCTCTTCCGGGAGGGAAATAGCTGTCGATCACGAGTCCAACACTTGATGACCATGGTGAAACCATGGTGAATACCAAACATACACGAGATTGAACATTTCCCTTATCAAGAGTGTTTTTGCATTGTCATGGAGAACACGTCAGGTGCAAGGGTGTCACGAACAACACAATAAATTTAAAGAAATCAATTCGAACCCTTTAGCCCAGGATCTAGCCGGAGCTGAATGGAATCTCCATGCGTCACCCAGAGCAAAGTTTGTAAAGGGAATCATTATATTGAAAGGATTGGGGTTAACGCCTCCTGGTCATGGCCGTGGCCTTGCATTAATAAAGTCTCCTTTAGTTTTAGTGTGTTCCATGTAACCTCTCACACTAGTGTTGATAACTCATGTCAGTAGGGAGGAACACGCCGGACCGATAATGTGTTCTCTTCCACCACACAGGTTTCAGTGTTAGGGCAGAAAATGCATGTAATAGGAAGGCGTTGGACGAGCTGTCTCTTGTATGAGCGTTATGTGAACAAGGCCTCAGCGAATCCGTCAGAGTACTAATATAATATGTACGTGGAACCTTTGCACCATACCGGTTTTTATTATTATTATTATCATTGTTATTTCATTTATTTATTATGATTTTTTCCCGTGCCTTATTAATAGGATGATGTCCGTGAATGTGGCGCCATACCACACAGATCATTGTTCTGCCAAACTGAAGTCTCAATTGCCCCCAATAAGGCCCCCCTCCCCCTCGGTTGAATATGTTTAACTATTATTGGCATCATGACAATATGTAAAGTATGTCACTGTATTGAAAGGGTTAAGGAAGTTAACATAAGAACATAAGAATGAAGGAGATTGCAAGAGACCATGAGGCCTACACAAGGCAGTCCCATGTTCATTAGCACCTGTGATCCCCATCCATGCCCTGCAGGTCATTCCTGCGGGGCATCCTCAACCAAACTGGACAGAAACCTCCTGGCGAAGGAGGAACCAGGAAAGTGAGCCCAGGGTTTGGTCTTTTACGTGAGAATAGAACTGAAGGTGAGGTTGTGGCGGGGTTGAAGTCTCACCTGCGGGTGCCTCATGACCTCACGGAAGGTAAGAGGGAGGTCTGGAGAGGCACTGCACAAGGACAGATTCCTCCCCTTAATCTTATTCGTGCTCTTATTCTTTTTCTTTTTATACTTCTTCCTAGTCTTCTTCTTCTATACATCGGTTAGTGGAAATGCCCGATGCTCGATGGAATTCCAGTCATTCCTCGGCACCACTGATATTGACTACACTTCGTATACAAGTATTACTCTATTGGGGATTTGAATCGAGTTAGTGCCAGAAATTTTTATTCAGCTGAGAGGGAAGTGAGTGGGGATTTAGGCCACGAGTAAAACGTGAAATTAGTTACACGCGCTACATATACATGTACATTTGTGGATGCTCGTCCTCATCGTAAAAGTACTCCTTGTATTATCTAATCCGTACAGTTATGTACAATCAGCTTCATTTTAAAAGACCGATGCTTTACCAAGGTTTTGAGTTTTTTTCATCTTTCTTTATTTGAAAATTCATAACATTTCCTACGCGCTAGCAAGGCGTTATTGCATGTTAGAATTTGTTACATTGTTAGTAAGTTTTTAAATCGACGTAATTGGTAAATGACAGATTGAAGTTCTTGAGTCCTGTTTTAAAAACTATTTTTGTCAAGTTTAGGGATAGGGAGGGGAGGGGAGGGGGTAGGTTGTGCGAGATCGGTGTGTAGGAAGAGACGCAAATTTAATTATCACCGAGTTAAAGGCAGAACTGCGACTAGCATCCTGCGTACCTGAAGGAAGCGTATTTGTTTACGTCGACTATTTGCGAGGTCGTAACACAAGTCGTAAAGATACGACCCAGAGAGCTCCCTCAGTTCTCAAGAAGACATGGGCCGCTGTAGTACTGAGGAGTGAAAGAGGCTTTAATTCGATTTTTACTAGAAAATCGAGAACAGTCGTACTTGAAGACACTGCCGTACTACCGATGACACTTTCATAGTAAAGGAATGTGAGGTCGAAAGACATGAATAGTGCAAGCGCGTGTTAATTGACGTGAGGGGGATCAATGTACATATATGTACGTCCCCTTCATGCGGGTGTGTGCACACGAACAACAGTCAACACAAAATGCTGACTCATTCTACTGCCCTCGTCTACTCTCTCTCTCTTTCTCTTTCTCTTTCTTTCTTTCACACACACGCACTCATACATTCACACACACACATACACACACACACACACACATACACACACACACACACATACTCACGCAGACACTGTTGCACACAGTGAAGGTAAGGAATTAATAAGTGTATTACCCGACATTGAGGGAGCGTTGGTGATCGTTAAATCAACATATGGGACTTGGAATGGGAACTCTGGTTTATTGTCCACAATATATCATATTGAAGTGCTTATAGTGCTAAACCGTCCCATAAAGTAGGGCAGTTACACGAAAGTTTATCTTCACGGTTTCGAGTGACAAGCAACGATGGAGTCCCCTCCTATTCTCAGCTGATAAAAATCGCATGGAGGCAGCCCGAATAAGTGTACATGTTGGTTAATGCATGATTGTGGAGTTGTGTGTGTATGTGTGTGTAATTCACCATGGTCTTGAATCACGTGTTGGACTCGTGATCGACAGCTACTACCCTTGCGGATGAAAGCTCTGATCTAGTGTACGGGTATGACCGATCTATAAGTAATGCTGTGACCAGACACACACACACACACAAATCCCCGCCCACGAGAGTTGGAGTAACGGCTCGCAGCGCAACGATACTGAAATTATTTCAGCCCTGGGCGGGATTCGAAATAGGACCGCTGGGTTAGCAGTTGCGAAGGCTACCACTGCGCCGTCGAGTCGTGTGTGTTTGTGTGCGCGCGCGCCAAGGAACCAAATCTTAAGTGTACATAAAAAAAATATCATGTTGGCGTGTGGTTGTGGTGTTTTTAATCTACTTCATACCGTCCGATCATGCGATTTTGAAATGATACACATGAATGATGTACAGTATAATCATTTCACGGTGATGACGTCATAGCGAGTTTACACGGCCGTCGGACGCACTTCCAGGGACCAGTTTTGTATGACCTTGGCTCCTTATCTCCTTCGAGTTAGGTTAGGTTGGGTCAGGTCAGGTCTCCTTCAGGACACGACAACCAGTCAGTCAAGACCGAGTGGGTACCAGTCCTGCACCCTTCCTTAAAAAAAAAAAAGATGAAATAGATAGATGAATAAATAAATAAATAAATAAACAAACAAATTGATAAAGAAATGATAAGTCGCAGATCGAGGCCCCAAAAAGAGGAACTGGTGGCCGTTGTGACGTCATCAGAGAGAGAGAGAGAGAGAGAGAAGGAGCTTAAGCCGCGTCCACACTTGTTGCATTTCCACGTATCGTATCATCTTTGCGTACCACCTAGTGATACGATACGGTGCAACAGGGTATTGTACCCACTTGTTGCGTATCCGTATACAGTATACACAACAAGTGGGTACAATACCCTATTGCACCGTATCGTATCACTAGGTGGTACGCAAAGATGATACGATACGTGGAAATGCAACAAGTGTGGACGCGGCTTTACCGGTCGGCAAAGCCGACATTCTCATTAATTCCTTCGCTACCGTTGTTGTGTTCCTCAGAGACGAAGGTAGAAGGAAAGGAAACGTGCCACCCGGTACGGAAGGGATTTGGACTTAACAAAATTATCAAACTACCCCACCTTGTGACGCACTTGAAGGATTCTCTTATGGTTGACGCCGGGTGATTTGATTAGGTGTAGGTCAAGTGGGTTAGAGTGTTGGTTCTCCCTCGGATAAATATAAGCGCTTGATGGCAACCAGGACAAATTATAGATTGAATTAATTCACTAGGAATATTTGGACGCTCATGCTGCGAAGCGTGGGTCTCTTCCTCTGTTGAATAAAATCATCTGTCGGTAGCCAGAAGTGTTTGAGTCTGAGAGTAGCGTTGAAAGACAGCGCTGCGTGGAGCGTTGGTTCATGTTCAGACGGCGAAGGTACAGTAGGCGTTGGGATTCCAACTGGCACACGATGCATATTTTACGTTGAAAGCCGTATGAAACGTAAGTCTCTCTTTCCCACTTTTTTCTATATATATATATATATATATTTCTCGTTTTTTCACACTTTTTCAACCCCCTTTTCTCGTACTTTCCCTCTCTCTCTCTCTCTCTCTCTCTCTCTCTCTCACACACACACACACACACACACACACACACTCTCTCTCTTATTTGTCTCTCCCTCCCTCCCTCCCTTTTTATCTCTATCTCTCATTTGTCTCTCGCTCTCTGCCTGCCTGTCTCTTTTGTCTCTCGTTCCCTCTCGTTTCTTTCCTTCCTCCGCCCCCCCCCCCTCTCTCTCTCTCTCTCTCTCTCTCTCTCTCTCTCTCTCTCTCTCTCTCTCTCTCTCCCCTCCCTCCCCCCCTCTCCTCTCTCTCCCCCCGTCCCTCCCACTCCTCGACTTTTTTTTTTCAGTCCATCTGTCTGCATATCATTGTGCCGTTTCTCTTTTTTCACTGATGATCTCTCCACCGTCCCAGCTTCAGATTCCAACGACAGCAGTTGCAGGCCCCGCCACCGATGATGGGCTTTGTTTAGATAGAAAGCTTATTTTGACCATTTTAGTCATCTGGTGGGAACCTTCCTCCCTTCCATGGTCCAGCACGAAACAGTTCCGTTTTCCATTTTCATTGTTATCGTGGTTTTTATTTTGCGTATTTGCATTATTTTATTCATTCTTATTTTTTCATTTCCTTGTTATTATTTTTTTTTCATTTTATTTATTTATTTTATTAATTTATTCTGTATGTGTTATTTGTTTTATTTTATCTTTTTCTTCGTCTTCTTTTAAGAGGGCATGCCTGGTGATAGGTAGGGTAACACCATCGCAGATTGAAAGGAAAGTCTATGACGGGTTCTACAAGATGCACTCACTCCCCACACAGGACCAACACTGCGAAACCGATACGAGTAATGGTAATGCTGAGAATGATAATGGTTATATATGTATACCAAAGTTCTTTTTTCCTCGTAATATGAAGGATGGCCAAGTCAAACGATAATAACAATAGTAATAATAACAACAATGATAATAAAAGCAATGATAACAATAGTTATAATGATAATGGTAATAATGATAATACTAATAATTATGAAAATAATAATTAGTGATAGTAGTAATAAAAGTAATTAAAGTAATGATAACAGTAACGGTAGATACACGGAGAAAATCGTCTCGCGATTGAGAAAACGAGCAGGTGTCCCTTGCGATAGCAGCAGCTGCCTCAGAAGAAATGAATTGAAGAAATACCTGTGGTTGACGGTGTCCTTGATGGATACCTGCGTAGCAGATTGGCGTACAGATCGATTTAATTCCCATGTACACACTCACACATCCCCGTTGTGGTGACGTTCCCCTCAACTGAATAAAATCATCTTTGGAGACTCAGAAGTGGAGAACATCGCGTCTATCCCAGGAGGCGCTAGGCAGTATACGAAACCGTCACGATATGTATGTATAGTCAGGGCAAGTGGCAGTCACTGGGAGGCCTTGAGGGATCGAACCCGGGCCTACCTAGTTACGAGGCGGATTAGAAACCCGTCAATCCTCCTCATCTCGCTGCGGGCATTCCGCTCTCGGTTGCGCACCGCTGAAGTCGGTCATTGATGAAAAGTGCATCAAAACAACTTTGTCGGAACATTAGTCGTTACTCGCCCTGGCCCGGAACTGTAAATTACAGGGCACGCCAAAGCAAACGGCTGCATGACCGTGGTTTGGCGCGGACGAGACTGTGTGTGTGTGTGTGTGTGTGTGTGTGTGTGTGTGTGTGTGTGTGTGTGCGCGCATGCGTGTACGTTTTACAAGAAGCTGTCTAAATCTATAATATCCCTTTCATTTAAAAATCAAACTTTGATTTTTTTTTTTAACTCGCTGAATCACCCAAGAAAAAGAAAGTGAGAGCGTACGCCAGGAGGCGCGTTGCCGCGGCCAAAGCTGTCACCTTTGCCCTGTGCGCATGGACCGTTGGAACAGGTAACAGTCACTGCTGGGAATCGGAGAGGAGGGCGGGATGCGAAACCACAACTAAGAGAATGCGAGATAAGCACCAGTACCTGAACACCAAGCACTGTGAATTTATTCAGATCGTAGACAGACAGATTCAGAAAAGGTGTGCGTGGTCCTGCCAGGGATGAGTGGGCGCTGAACAGCCCAATTACCGTTTTATATGATTCATCACGGTCTTCGATGACGTGCTGGACCCGTGATCGACAACCACTACCCTGCTGTAGAGGAAGTCATGGGTTCATATAGTCTGATCTGTGGGTCAAGTTGTGACCTTACACCGCACACCCATCCCCTTGAGGAGTCCGTGACACTGCTAAACGAGTATGTGCATGTACGCACGCACGCACCCGTCTTTATTCCTCTGTACGTATCAGACCCAATTAAGTGACCTTGCTTGTGGGGATCACTTGTACGTGGACGCTCGGGGCGAGAAATCTTTCTACGACTTCCATTCCTTTGTCGTAATTCGTGAAATTAACATGATTAGAATATTTTTATGGTTGTTGTTGCGCGTACTGATACGGCGATTATTATTGTTATTGATTTGTTATTGTTGTGGAACCCCTTTACATGAGGGGGTGCGATCCTCTGCCGATTTATATTTTTCTCGTTGCATTTTTTATTATTATTAATCAATATTATTATTGTGGTAGTTATTATCATTGTTATTATTTCTACTATTAATATAATTATTATTATTATTATTATTATTATTGTTATTATTACTTTATTAATTACTGCCCTCACATCTTGCGTAATGTACTCCGTATGCCTTCAACAAACTTGTTCATTAAAGTTGTTCGTAAAAGTTACCAATTACTTCTGAAACATTAGACATTTCTTCGGAGGGAGAGGAGGAGTTAATTTTAGATGAAAGTTCATTGAAGCTGATTCCTTAAGTGGGGTCGGGCAGGTGTGACGTGTGTGTGTGAAAGGGGGGAATGTTCATTGGATCAAATAGGTTCCTGCTTTGTGTTCAAATTTGTTTCAAATCTTGAGTCACGGTCGGTTGCTAATAAACCTGTCTCCATTCAAGCAAAAGTCTAGTTTTCGTCGTTGCCAAAAATAACTACGAAATACAGAGCGTCGAAAAATGTACTTTTTGCGTTGCCAGGTACAACTTTGGAGAAGCATAGAGCGTATAAACAAGTGTACATTACATGCAGAAGGCGACCACTGGGTGTTGGTGGGTGAGACGAGAAAGAGAGAGAGAGAGAGAAAGATAGAGATAATACCATATTGACCGTGTCAATGAATTATGCAGACAAGAGGTAACGTGCTACGCCACTGGACACCCCCCACATCCCTTCCTCCACCCTCTGTGTAACTTCCGTCGGGTCTGGTTACCATTCAAGGGTGATCTACGACTCATGTTCTGAGAGGGACTTGGGCAAGGAGGAGGACAAGTAGCAGTCCTCGGGTGGCTGTTAGACTCGAACACGGGTCCTTGTCTTATGAAACACGACCGGAACTAACTTAACACTCGGTCCAGTATGGTATCCGTTGGAATACGTCTTTTCTGCCTCATGTTTTAACGCTGCCTATATATATATATATATATATATATATATATATATATATATATATATATATATATATATATATATATATATATGTGTGTGTGTGTGTGTGTGTGATTAATTCGTTACTGAGGGGTTTCTGCGCAAATAAAAATAGCTTGACGGCAGACTGAAAGCAAGAGTACCGCCTGGGACGATGTTAGGCTACCCTTCCCCCGCTCCCACCATCGCTTCAAAGGGGATGTCACGGGAATTGTTAAAATAGCTTGGTGGCGCCTGAAGGAGAAGGAAACGTGCCACCAGGGACGTAAGGGATTGCCAGTGACAGGCCAAGTTGATTGAATCAGTTGAAAGCTTTGGCTTTACTGTTGAAATGTTCTTAAGAGAAATCTAGATTTGTGTAAACGAAGTCATTTTTTAGTTATTCAAATGGAAGTTCGAGGAAGTATGTCCGAGGAAAAATAGCCCAGTGTGATAACCGCGTTAGTTGTACAGGCATCCACCCGAGCGTATGTCAGGATATACTCAGTATTCTGGTGTGTGCGTTCATGCATGGGTGCGCGCGGGTGTGCAGTATGTGCGCATTCTCAACCTAAGAGATTAATGCGTGCATGGATCATTCTCTCTCTGGCGTCAACCGGAGTAACTCAAAGAATGGAGCGAAAACCGTGACAACTGTGTTGGCGTGTGATGATTCGTGACCTGTTCACTTGACCAGATGTGCTTCAGCGCCAGGTGGTGCAACTCGGCGGACCTTGCGAAGGGCCGCTCTTCAGGCGGGTGGAACCAGCCCGCGGGCCCGGCCCGGCCCGTGACCGGTCGCCCGCCGGTATCGTCGTCGTCATCACTCTTCTACGTCGTTATTCTACTCGTTCCTTTTTCCTCCTCTTCCTCCTCCTCCTTCCTCCTATGTCTCCCTCCGCCTCATATCATATCTACGTCCTCATCCTCCCCTCTCCCTCCTCAACATATCTTACTTAGAGGAGAGTGGCATTTTAAAACGAATGTAATAAAATTCAACCTCATATAAAAAACTGAATATCCCACTATCGGAGAAGAAAGTTATTTGGAGATACGTATATCAGTAACTGTAATCCTGTTCAGCGTGTAGTACACCCTCAGTATATATGTCAACCCATCCTTTATACAACCACGCTGAAGATGATCACATGGATCGCAATATATGTATCTTTAAATTACTTTTCGGTTGTGGGATATTCAGTCTATCCAATGTATTAGAATATTCATTTCGCTCTTGTATAATGGTGGTTTGTTGAATCTCCCGCCTGGCGGTTTTATTTCGTTTGGGGAAACCGGCAGATTAACATAACTTTTCGGCATTTTACCGAGAAAAGAAACTGCAGCGACGATCTGGAAGGGGAGCGGAGTGAGTGAGAGAAGGGCTCTGTGTCATGTATTTTGTGACAACTTGGAACGTGCGTACGTTGACGCGCGTGCGAGCGCGAGCGCGCACCCAGGTTTATTGGCCCGGGAGCCGGACATGGAGCCGGAGCCGGGGCCGGAGCGGTCTTGGCGATGGGACGGGACTGGCAATTAGACAGGCACGCGGAAAACCGGGTGCAGCTTGCACGGAGCGACCACAGGCCTCTGGAGGTAGTTATGATAATAATAGTTGTAGTAATGGTAATAGTAGTACTGGTAATGGTAATGTCAATGATGGTGGAATGGTGTTTATTTACGAAGTGCATTGGACGTGGTAATAGTGACAAGGACTCAATATTTTTATTAGCATTACTATTATTATTATATTCATATGTTATTATTATTTTGTTGGAATTTTTGTCAATTCTTTATTTTTTGTATACAATACAGAATACAATTGTTAAAAAAAGCTGGAAAGCAGCAAGAACGTAATTAAAAATTAATATATTTAGGCCTCCACAACTCGCGAAGCTAATGGCAGTGGAGTACACACTGGCTTCAGGATATGTATTTATGTTGTATTATTTTTATTATTTATTTATTATTATTGTTGTTATTGTTTCATTTTAATATATTTTGTTATTATTTATTTATCTTTTGGGTGGGGTTATGTACCATTGCGGACACTCAGATCTGACCCAGGACACTACAACTACGGAAATTCCTTTCTATTTTGTTTCTTGGAAATACTTTTGTTTATGAAAAATAAAAGTGCAAATCTGTAAGTAGAAGTACCATGTATTTATACTTAGAAGATGTACTTGTGTAGTTCCGTTACTTGCTGGATCAGGTTATTGTACCTGGAATAGCACAACCAAGACACAAAGTCCGTCAGGACAGAAGCTTGGGTGAAAATATAAGATATTATTCATTCTCTTAACTGTTCCAGTGGATTACAGTGGTTAAAACGATCCTTAGTGAAGCATTTCCTTCAATATCAAAGTTCTAATGTACAATGAAATATAAAACGAGCCCTGATGAAGCATTCTCTTCCATATCGAAGTTCTATTGTACAGTGAAACATAAAGAAATGAATAAGTGATTGGATTGAAAATGCATCACGTAGGTGTTCTCCGTCTTCAAACTTCGGATTTTGTTTTGGCGGTGGCTGCTCAGGCCTTCACGGTCCAGGATGGCGACAGGCGGAAGGATGGATGAGATGGATGTGTGGTGGATGGACGATGGATTACGTCAAGGTAAAGAGGGAAAAAAATCCAATATTTAGAACGAAAACGCATACGGTAGTCTCTCTCTTGGGTGAAGCCAGAGCATTTTATTCAGTAACACGCCACCATGAAAAAGGTTGACGGTGGTATTCTTAAGAAAAAATCTTTCCCTTCCAAGGATTTATATAAAATTTATATAATATTTTTATTCATTTATTTTTTATTATTATTATTATTTTTAAGAATACCACCGTTACCCTATATCTCTAATTCTATTCTGGTTAAAGCCAGAAGGGTAGCCGCCGGAGGTGAATGAAATCACCCAACGGTAACCAGAATAAAAGGAAGTGTCTATCGCTACGGAACGGGTCAGTTCAGATGCAAGTAATCCTTTTCGTAGACCGAGGGTCTGCCACGGATATGAATTAAATCGCTTGGCGACGGCGGCCATGGGAAAGGGGAAAGCACCACCAGGTATGGAAGAAGTCGAGTGTGCATCGGTTATCAGTTGGGGGCATACGCCAGGGAGCGCGTTGCTTCACTCCCACGCCGGCGCCAATTTCCACAGTATCTTCGAGCAAGCTCCCACACAGTCACCCTTCCCACTCCCAATAACTCTCGACAGGTTCGAACGATTTGCCCCAAACATGAGTTTTTGTGTGGGGCTCTCCTTCTTCGTCTCTTCGTCTCCTGCAGTCGAGTGGGGGTGCCACAGAAATGAATGACATGGTCTGTCCCCAGGTCGAACGAAAAAGAAAGGTGGCATCCGGCGAACAATAGGTTAAGTGCAGGAACGCTGTCTTGAAGTAGTTTGTTGCTGTGCCGGTTGTGGCAACATTTGTTTTGTTCTTGGGTCATGTCATGTCGTGTGATATATGGCCAAAATCGTAAGTTGTGTTAAGTTCAGAGGGAGGTGTCACGTTTCGGAAAATGATTATTTTCATAGTGACTCAA
>NC_134798.1:9292316-9304816 GCF_046742065.1 Oratosquilla oratoria
GTCTTGTATATTTTATGTTGGTTGTCAGTAAGTGATATTATTCTGCAGGGTTAACGTGCGGAGCAATGAAGCCGTCAAGCAGCTTTGCACCTTGGTTCAACAAGAACATGCAAACAAAAACAACAACAATGTTACAGAGTCGGGACGTGACCATAGTACTCAAAACAAAAACAACAGTAATAATAATAATAATAATAATAATAACATTGGTACGAAATCGAGGCATGGTCAGAATGGATAGGGAACAACCACCCACTCCCATCTCAATATATTGGAGATGTGTTAGTGGCATTGCAGCGAGGCACAGTTCTTCCACTAATGGAGTAATACGTCGTTTCAACAGAAAATGTGGAGCGTGGTTTTGGCGTCAATATCTGTGTGTGGGTGCGCCAGTGATCAAACTAATACCGAGTGTTGACGCCACGTTGATTGTCTTTTCCTGGATATGGTTGCAAATGATGCGAAGCAGTCGAGGATGCGTTGAATGAGCGAGAATGCGCTAAGCGAGCGAGAAAGCGCTTAGCGAACCAGAAATCTCTGAGCGAGCAAAGAAGTGCTGAGCGAACGAGGAAACGCTGAGTGGTCAAGCTAGCATCGCGATAGTGACGACGACGATGATGACGACGAGGGAAGGGGGGGGGGGTGGAGAACGTGAACTGTGGGCGACGCGCCCGTACTCGCCTCCGCCGCAGCCTCCCACTACTCGCCGGCGACGACTCGTGTGCCTTGCGGTTCCTCCTTGCGGTTCCTTCTTTGCGGTTGCGGTCGCGGTGACGGCTGCGGGGCCTGAGGTTCAGATGAGCCTGGCATGACACTAGGCTCCTTTGCTGACGGATGGCGGGAGGAGGAAGAGGGGGCGGGAAGGGGGCGAAGTTGGAGAAGGGATGCGAACTGAAAACTGAAGTAGGAGGAAGGACAGGGAGTTTCAGGAGGAGTTGGGGGAGGCAGTGGGATCTCTCTCTCGCTCTCTGGCAGCATCTGAAATCAGCATGAAAGTCAAATATACACGCCAAAGGGTTAATAAGGAAAGACAGGGAGTGTGGGGGAGGAGGGGACAGGAAGGCAAAGGGGGAAGGGGCACTGAAGCGAGGTAACATATCAGTTGTTGTTACACATGGGAACTGACCAAATAAATAAAATAGAACAAATAAAAGAAAATATACACAACACTTTCGCTGTGGAGGGTTTGCCTCTAGCGTAATAATCGCTTGGCGACAGCCAGAATAAGGGCGCGATTAGTAAAGTACAGTGAAGTGTTTACTTGAATTTTACAGGATTTAAGATATTGTGGTGTCTCGCCGCTCTCTCTCTCTCTCTCTCTCTCTCTCTCTCTCTCTCTCTCTCTCTCTCTCTCTCTCTCTCTCTCTCTCTCTCTCTCTCTCTCTCTCTCTCTCTCTATGGTAATTGCAAAGGGTGAGCCGTGCCCTGTTAAGCCCTTTGGCATCAGCATAGGTTTCTCACAGCTGGATAAAATCTCCTGGCGGCAACTACAATCCGGATGTAAACGCTAAAGATTTTCTCCTTTCACGTTTTACTTTCCATTTCATTTCTCCCCCTCCTCCTCCTCCTCCTCCTCCTCCTCCTCCTCCTCCCTCCTCCTCCCCTCCTCTTCCTCCTCTTCTTCCTTCTCCTCCTGTTCCCCAATGTTTTTCTTACTGGCTCTCATCACCCTTTTCCACTCCCGTCTATACTCCTGTCCCTCCTTATCTCCCATCCTTACATCTGCTTCCCTCCTCCACACCTTCTCCATTTCCGCATACTTTGACCACATCCACCCAACCCTTCCCCTCTCGCTCCTCCCATCCCATTCCATCCCTCCCTCCTCCCTCCCGTACCCCCTCCCACCCCATCCCATCCCATCCCTCCCTCCTATTCTTCATCCATCCTACTTTTAACTTCTCTCGCTCTTGCTACCTTATCTTCTCCTCTAATCCTGCATCCTATCCCCTCCATCATCTCTTCTCTCTCTCTCTCTCTCTCTCTCTCTCTCTCTCTCTCTCTCTCTCTCTCTCTCTCTCTCTCTCTCTCTCTCTCTCTCTCTCTCTCTCTTTTATTACTCTTCTCCCTCCCTCCCACCTTACCTCGCCCTCCTTCCCTCGTCCCTCTTTCCCACCTTCCGTCCTCTCCCTCCTTTCCTTCCTCTCCTTCCTGTAACGCCTGTTCCTCCCGTTCATCGTTCCTCCTTCACCTTCTCTCTCACCTCATCATTTCTTCTCCTTCCACCAGCACCACATCTCCCTCCTCTCCTTCCTGCTCCTCCTTCATCACTTCTCCTTCACCTTTTCCCCCACTTCACTCCTTCTCCCTCCACCACAACCTTTTCTTCCTCCTTCACCTTTCACAACCCCTCCTCTCCTTCCTCTTCCTCCTTCATCACCTCTTTCTCCTCTCTTTTTCTTCCTCCTTCACCTATCCCTTCTCTCCTTCCACTACCTCTAATCCTTCCTTTCCTTCCTCTTCGTCCATACCCTCCTCTCCTGATCCTTTCAGCTTCCCCTTCTTCTCCCTCCTCTCCTCCTTCTTCCTCCATACCCTCCTTTCATGATACTTCACCTTTCCCTTTCCCTTCTCCCCCTCCTCTCCTTCCTGTTCCTCCAAATCCTCCTCTTTTGATCCTTCACCTTTCCCTTTCTCTTCTCCCCTTCCTCTCCTTCCTCATCTGCCTTCATCACCTCACCCTCCTCTCCTTCATCCTCCTCCTTCACCTTTCCCTCGCCCTCCCCCATTCCCTCTGCACCTCACTTCGTACTACTTCTCCGTGGTCCTTTTGCCTCCACGTGGGTTTAGACAGGCACCGCTATATTAATGGAGGCCATTCTCCACGAATTTGCATTGACACTTGTTGAGATTTTTTTTTTTCCTCCGACCCTTTACCTCCTCCCCCCCCCCTCCGCCCACCGCCGCCTGTTGCCCGCCCCCTGCTCCCAGTGTCGTGTTAGCATTCTTTTGCGGTCGAAATAGATCCGTGATTAAACAAGTTTTTGCCCTGTTTACATCAGTCAGCTGTCGCATGCGCAGGAGTGTATAATTTATTAAAGATAATAAGACGTCATGTCGTTTGCAAAAGCCGTTCCCATTGTAGACGAGGCGAGACCCCCACCGTCACGACCCCTCTCAGCCGAATAGAATCGTTCGGTGTTGGCCAGAACAAAATATGAAAAGTTCGTCAATGCAGTCTCGACGTCTTCTGCAGGAACGCGATGTTATCCTACTAGGATAGATGCGCCGGTGAATTGTCGGCAGCGAAGTAAAAGCCCTTTAGCATTTCTACAATGCACTCATCCCTCCTCCTCCTTCTTCTTCTTCTTCTTCTTCTTCTTCTTCTTCTTCTTCTTCTTCTTCTTCTTCTTCTTCTTCTTCTTCTTCTTCTTCTTCTTCTTCTTCTTCTTCTTCTTCTTCTTCTTCTTCTTCTTCTTCTTCTTCTTCTTCTTCTTCTTCTTCTTCTTCTTCTTCTTCTTCTTCTTCTTCTTCTTCTTCTTCTTCTTCTTCTTCTTCTTCTTCTTCTTCTTCTTCTTCTTCTTCTTCTTCTTCTTCTTCTTCTCCTCCTCCTCCCCCCCCCCTAAGGCTGAAGATATTTTGATTTCTCTGGTTTTGACTTTTGTATATGTATCTTCTAATGTTTTCTTTGGTTATTTCTACAAAAATGAATAAATAAATAGATAAATAGATAAATAAGTAAAATGAAACTAGATCAAGGTGGGCAGAATCATTCCTTTCTTTCCAGAGCGGCCCTTTGCTGGAATCTTATTTTGTTTTATGACTTGTGTATTTTTCTTTAACAAGTAGACAAAGAAAAAATTATCGTGGTGGTTTTTAAAGACGAACAATGACAAACGTACGTCATATTTTCGATACGCACAACGGAAGTCATATTCATGGAGCGAGTAAACATCATGTCATCAACAAAGCCACTGTACCATGGCTGTAAGAAAACCCGAAGAGGTGTAAAAAAAAAAATAGAAGTGGGGGGTATAATGTTGATGGATTAGCATCACGTTTGATACGGGGGGGGAGAGGGGGAGGTGGGAGAGCGTGACGTCATGAAAGAAGAGATCAGGAAGCCTGGGGAGGCGAAACCCAACACCCCAGGTGAAGGGTTTTTATGTCAAAGTGGGGACGGGTGGGTTTGTTGCTTGGTTGTATGTGGACATTGGGACATTCTGACTGTCCCCCCCCCTTTCCCCCTTTCCCCCCTCCCTTCCCAGCACGTGAGGGCAGGGAGGGGGGGATTATATGTCAAATTTTACGAGATCGGGAAGGGTTCTAGTGACCCCAAACATGTGTCGCGACACGTTAGGTTTGGATTGGGTGTTGGGATGGATGTGTCGACGACAGAGAGGAGGGTGTGGTAACATCTTGTTTCGTAATGTGTGTGTGTGCGCGCGTATGTATATGTTCTCTGTCTCTCCCTTTCTCCCTACCTTCCTCCATCCCTCCCTCCCTATTACAATACCGAAGAAACTTGTGTGTGCGTGTTTGCGCGTGCGTGCATGTGCTTGCGTACGTGTATGTGTCCGTTCTCTCTCATATCTCTCCTTCCCTCGTTCCCACTTTATATAGATTTTTTGTAAAGAAAGTTAACCAAAAATAGTCCATTAATGATCAGATGTTCAGATGTTAAAAAAAAAATGGCTCAGCAATTTTAATATACGGCATGTTTGTTCAATACATCTAGAAATGTGTTCAAAAACTATTACAAAGAATATGTTGGAATGAACATAGAGATCCGAATCTGAGAGAAAGCTAAGTGACACCAGTCGTGACTGAATTCCTTGGCATCTCCTTGGTCGGCGCTCAAGGGTTTCTTTGTTGTGCCAGATCAGCTGGTAGCTCTCTGGGTCAGGAGGTCTGTGGCACTCGACAAGAGCAGAAGCGCGCGTTCATATAGAAGTTTTGTGGAAGTTTCTCTTGTCAGGAATGTCATTACTGCAAAAATTTATGATAAGTGAATGTGGGCAGTAAACCAGTGCAAGCAAGACTAGTAAGGCCATGGCAATGTTTATTTTTGTTTATTTATTTTATTTTATTTATTCTTTTAATTCCGGAGCTGGCACGCCTTCTTGTATATTTACCCTGGTTGTCACCATGAATATATATATATATATATATAAATATATATATATATATATATTATATATATATACATATATATATATATATATATATATATATATATAAATATATATATATATATATATTATATATATTGTGTGTGTGTGTTCAGTTTATACATGGGTGAAGTGGTGCGAGAGGTAAATGTAAGGTTAATGGGGATTTGAGATGGTTAAAGGAAATGGAGAAAAGTGGTAGATAAGCCATTTGTTTGCAGACGACACTGCGCTTGTGGTAGGATCAGAGTAGGGATTGAGGAAGTTAGTGACAGAGTGTGGGAATATGTGTGAAAGAAGTTGAAGATAAATGTGGGTTAAAGTAAGGTGATGAGATGTACAAGGGGAGGAAGTGGCAGCAGACTGGAAGTGGGTATTAAGGGAGAGAGACTGAAGGAAGTAAATAATTTTAGATATTTAGGTGCGAATGTAGCGGGAAAGGGAGGAATGGAGGTGGAGGTGGAATGTGGATTGAGAGAAGCAAGTGAATGCCTTGGTGGATTAAAAAGTGTAATGAGAAATACACATTTGGGAATGGATGGTAAGAGGAGATTGTATGAAGGAGTGATTGTGCCGACAGCATTGTATGGGGCAGAAACATGGAACATAAGAAAGGATTAGAGGAGTTTGAATGTGTTTGAGGTGAGGTGCCTGAGAAGTATGATAGGGGTTACTAGGCTGGATAGAGTGAGAAACGAGGAGGTGAGGAGGAGAATGGGGATGGAAAGAGAGTTGGGAGATAGGGATGATGAAAGAGTATTAGGATGGTTTGAACACATGGAAAGAATGAGTGAAGAAAGATTAGTAAAAAAAGGTGTGGAAGGTAGAGGTAGAAGGAGTGAATATGAGGGGGTGACCAAGGATGAGATGGATAGATGGGGTAAAAGGGGCATTGGGAAAGAGGGGAATGTCTGTTGAGAAAGGATGGGAGAAGACAGAAGATAGTGGTGAGTGGAAAATGGTTTTGTATGGATGAAGCTGTGATGCATGAAAGGGAGTGGGGGATAGGGGTAAGGGAGTATGTGTGTGAAAAAAGAACTTGACGCAGCCCGAAGGGATTTCTCCCCGTCTTTTTTTTTTTGCATGAGGGGACGAAGAGGTGGGAGATCGCCGATTTAGTGAAGCGGCTTTGCTGTGGATGTACATGTCTTGCGACACTGCTTCTGACCCAGGGCAGTGGGCGAGATGCAGGGATGACCCATCACACTGGAGGAGCCAAGTTAAGAGGGAAAGAGGGGGTGAATGGGAGTGGAGTATGTGGGGATGGAATGGGTGGGAGTGGATTGTATACTTTTTTTTTTTTTTTTTTTTTCTCTCCTTTCCTTTCTTTCCTTTTGCTACCTCCCTTGTAAGGGGGAAAACCTTTGGTATATGTATATGTGTGTGTGTGTATGTATGTATATATATATATATATATATATATGTATATATGTATATATGTATATATATAAACTTTTCATCCCACAGTCGGAAAAAGAAGACACTAATGTCGAATGTTCTGTATATTTCGATCACTAACTGTGACCCTCTTCAGCAGAATGAATACATAGTGGAAGGCATATGCTTATATACAAAGGTGTGAGGTGGGAGAAGGAACAAGCTCAGGTAACGTGACCGATGCTCCGCAAGTCGCCTGGAGTTTTGTGACCTTGGAGTATATGAGGTAGAACTTGGCTGACTTAGTGATCGAAATATACAGAACATTCGACATTAGTGTCTTCTTTTTCCGACTGTGGGATAAAAAGTTTATTTTATCAATGTGCTACGACATTACTTTATAGTGAATATATATATATATATAATTGTGTCACTCACACACACACACACACACACACACACACACACACACACACACACACACACACACACACACACACACACACACACGTTTGTAAGAGAACCCCGCCACTCCCTGACAATCCAAAAGTATCACATACGTCTCAGGTATGATGCGCGTCACCTGCCATTGGCCATGGTAGGGCTAATCATTAATCGCACCGAGCAAAACGTACCTTTAGCTCTGTAAAACAGTCCTTCTGCAACAGAAACTGTAAACGTGTCACTGTATTGAAGAGGTTCGCGGAAGGGCCCGTCTGGAAGAAGTCTGTGGAGAAGCGTCGAATGAGGTCACATTGACCATTTTCCCTGTGACTCACAGTGGAGAGAAATGGTCTTTTCAAGGTGTTACCAAGCACAGAAGGAGAGTGTCTTACGGGATGCAATGAATAGATAAATGAGTAAGATAAGATGGGAGATTTCTTTTCCACGTCTTATATACACTACCTTTATAGAAAAACATCACACACACACACACACACACACACACACACACACACACACACACACACACACACACACTCACTCACACAATAAGAATGTTATAAGAGATACCATAAATAGATAAACGAGTATAAAGATAGGACATTCATAGAAAAACACGAAACACACATACATACACACACGCACTGGTCAGGGTTCGAATCCCTTGGCAGAGCTTCTAAAATGCTCATATATATATATATATATATGTATATGTATATATATATATATATATATATATATATATATATATATAAATGAGAGAGAGAGATCTGAGTAAACTGTGCCTTCTCCCCAAGGAAATAAAACATGCGTGTGTATATGTGTGCGTGTTTTGTGCTTGTAATATCAATAAATTGATTAAATGTTTTTTACTAAGAAAGAATGGAGCCGAAGCCCGGACCATTTCTGTTCCCTGTCGCAAACCGATTGGCAGTCACGATGCAAGAATCGAACCCATTTCCACGTACTTAAGTGTGAAATCAAAACTAAGACACAGCAGCTGTAGTGTTGTGAATTAGATTTTTATTTAAGAAATTTTATTTGATAATAAGAAATATTTATAAGGTTTATGGAAAAATCACGTATTAGGGAATATTTGTAGATAAATTCAACAGTGAAAGGTTTTAAATAAAAGAAAGTTTCAGCAATCATTGGAAGCGCTTTCGTGCTGTCTTTTCTACAGAATAATATACACGGACTCGCACACACATACACACGTGTATATGTGTGTACGTGCATAGAATTTCACCTCTGGTATTGTGAAACGAAACCGAACAGAGATGCATTTTTTAAACGAAGTCGCAGATTTCTTCGTCTTAATGACATCCGAGGTTAGAATCTGCTATTTATTTCCATGTATTTGAATGCCTGTCGATAATCCGAAGATCAGTCGTTGTATTGTTTGATTACCCACGGGTGTGCCTGTGCCTTTACTTTGTGTGTGTGTGCGCGCGCTCGTGTGTTGGTTTAACCCGAATGTACCTCGGGGCTGAGTATAGATGACCAGGCGGCAGTCAGATGAAAAGGAAAAAGTATCACCCAGGACGAAAGGAGTTAATAAGTGAGTGTATTTGGAGTCTTTAGATCTTAGCTGTGGGAATTAGTGTTTGTAAATGAAAACATATAGATTCATGACCGGATGGGAAGGAATGTTTGCTTAGGATTGCAGTGTTCCAGTTGACGTGTTATTGTTCGTTAGTGTCAGTGAATAGCAGAGGCTTGTTATTGATTTGCAGAAAGTAAGTACTTTGTTGCCTTCAGAAAAAAAATATTGATTTAGTATGAACCAAAAGGTGTCAGGAAATTGTGGCCCGTTGTGACACATTTTGATTCATAATATGCAGTAGTTTTGTTATTATTATTATTATTGTTGTTGCTGTTGTTGTTGTTTTAGAAGGGAATGGCTTTTATATTATTTTGTTTTAGTCCTCAAGTGAATATCAAAATATGTTTATTTAGTTTCTCTGATTTCCATGGTAGCCAAAAGCTCATTTTAAGGCAGCACTTCTTCGTTAATGGGTTGCTTTAAGTCCTGGTCACATTTGGGTCGAAATGTAGTCTGGCCGTGTTTTGCTTCGTGCGCCCCGGGCCAGGCGGGTCTTCGGGTGGATTGGACCCACCAAGACGAGATTGGAGGAAATACGTCTGTAGTAAAAGTGGTAGTAATAGCAGTGATAATAGCAGGAGCAGTATTAATGATGGTGGTGGTGATAGTGGTAGCGGAATGGTGATGGTTGTGGAAGTGATGATAGTGTGGTGGTGGTGATCACAGTGGAGGTGATATTGGTGGTGGTAGTTGAAATGGCGATGGTAGTAGAAATGATGATGATGGTGTAGTGGTGCTTTAAAGTATTGTATGTTACCACTGGTGTTGCATGCACACTGTCAAGCTTCTCGAGGGCCTGTCCTTGATAAGAGCGTCTGCCTGTGAGTGCCAAGTCATGACGCTTGGCACCAGCGGTGACAATTTTGCCACAAGATGAAAGTGACTTAAAAGTTACTCTGTTCGATGTGAATCACGTGCCCATTGTCCAACAACGGGTGCTTACACACGGAGGCGCGTAATACCATGTCAATGTTGGTGGTGCAAGCTTTTATTTTGTATTTATTTATTTAGGAAATTCAGTTTCTGTTGAATGACAGAGTGGTTGACATTATAAAGACGATTGTAACCAGAGAATTTAAGAGTTCAAAGTATAGTAAAGTTTGAGCTTGAATAAAGAAAAGAATATGAAGGAAACATTAAAACGCTCCAGATTGCCCATTTCCGTACCGGTTGTCAGCCATGAATTTCACAAGTCATCCGTCAGGCTATTTTAACCACCCGCACGTGATCCTTTAGTGAGCAAAGAGACTACGACATTATCTTAACCCCATTCAACCTGAACGCGTTCCTTTTTAATCGACGGGGTACCACAGAGGATAACTGTCACGTTACAGGGTGTTTCAGAAAGATGGCCCCGAATTGAAAATACCACATCTCTACCACCACGAACCACTCATGAACGAAACGCTCGGAGGGCATATAGAGTATTTATAAAATTATTAATAAAACTTGATAACCCCCCAAACCATTTGTAACTTTTTCTGTAGTTGTCCCATGTTCCTATCAAGAAACATAGAGCATTGAAATTGGGTCCATCTTTAACGCCCTGTGGTAATGCTGTACGTGCAGATGCCCGACATCGCTCATAACCTCTTAGCGAAATAACCTCGGGGGTCATGCTTGGCACATATATATTCGTTAGAAACGAGGCGCATGCGCCGTCCCCGCCCATTTGCATTAATGTGGTCAAGCAGGAACTCCGGCATGCAGGCCTCGAGCAAGCAAGCAGGCAGGCAGGCAAGCAGCTGTGGCCCGAAGCCTGTTTATTGCACGTCGTAGAATGCAGTTTCCAGTCAGGTGCGCGGGGGTTTGACGGCGTGTGACTCGGCCCTCTCGTTGCTGGGTGTGGTCATTTCGGGTGAATAAAATCGACTGACGGCAGCTTAAAAGAATTGCAGTACTAAAATCCCCACCAACTGCATCTCACGACCCACTCTCCTTTAGTCATTCTCTCTCTCTATCACACACACACACACACACACACACACACACACACACACACACACACACTCACACACTTTTTCTCTAAGTCTCTCTCTCTCTCTCTCTCTCTCTCTCTCTGTCTCTATGTCATTCCTCTGTCACAAGCTCCATCCTGTTCAACACGACGAAACACGTAATATGTTTTGTGCTGGCTAAAGACAGGCGGATTTTTATTCATGAGAGGTGACCGAAGGAGCCACGATCGATCTAGTCCCTTTCATGCTTTGGGCCGCTCTCTTAACTTCAGAAAGATGTTGAGAATATTTTAATTAATTTGTTTTAATTTAGTTAGTTATTTGTTTACCCTTGTAAGGGTAAAGAGGCCGTTGGTACATAGACAATATAATTGATATATATATATATATATATATATATATATATATATATATATATATATATATATATATATATATATATATATATATATAATGCTGATAAATTGTATTCGGTTTTGCAATAGTGACCACAGGGGAAAAAATAGATAAAACGCTTTCGCTTAGTGCATCGTCAGTGGAAACTCCATAGAATAGGAAAATTACAGTGATTTACACACACACACACACACACACACACACACATATATATATATATATATATATATATATATATATATATATATATATATATATATACGTATGTATGTATACGTCCGTAGAAGTAGCGTGGAGATGCAATTCGATCGCTATTGATTAATTTATTTAGTTATTTCCATGCAGACGCGATTTTAGAAAAAAAAAAGCTGAACCTATGGGGTTTCCTGTAGGCGTGTCATCGGCATACGTTTATTTTCGGTAAAGGGAGGCATTGCAAACCGTTCAATAAGAGCGAGATCAGATAGTATTTCCGTGTAGTGCAAATGCTTTTAGTGGTTGCATTGTGATGTTGAATGTGAATGTTATTTAATCACTTTCGACGAGTTGCGTCAGTTCGTGGATTTATCTTGATTTTTTTTTTCCTGGATGGCAACGGAAAAATCTGGTCGAATGTGACGTGGTTCCCTCCAGGCACGGGCACAAGCGTGGTGGTGTATTCATATACATGCGGGCGATTATGCATGTACACACACTGCCCAGCTCATACTGTGGTCGGGCGCACACACACACACACACACACACACACACACACACACACACACACACACACACACACACACACACACACACACACACACATGATTTGATATCGTTGTGTTAGATTTATTTGTCAGTCTAAGGCGAATTCATCTCTTTGTGTTCTCAGAAGTTGTGAATACATTTTGTTTTATTAAAACTTAATGCAGAAATATATATATTTTTTCTACACACTGCATTTGTGTATATAATGAATTAAAGGAAATGCTCTAGGTTGACATCACCTATGATTTTAAAGCATACTTTGGTCAATTGAGACATACAGGACCTTCAGCATAGTTCCAGTCCTGTATATTAAAATCACAGAACTGTAGAGGAAAATGAACATTTATATGTCATGTTCGTGTCACTATGGAAACATCACTGCCAAGTCCATATCTAGTGGGTATGAAATAACATTAAGAATGCGTGTATGTGTGTGAGGGAACTTTTGCGTCATGTGTGAGGGAGTATTTACCAAACTGCATTCCAGGACAAACGGTGTATTCTCGAATGCCTAGTCTCGGGGTGGAGTTATATGTTGGCATGCTCGCGCATGTGGCCTGTAACGTGAACCTCCCCCTACCCCCCCACCGCCCCACTCCCACCCACCCCCTCGTGTGCCGCCCATTAAGGTGCGGATCGTTACCTACCCAGGCATTGAGGTTTCCGTCGCGTAAGGGCCAAGGTTACGCACTTCGTGTGACACGCCTGACCTCAAACACGACTATAGAGTCCTGTAGAGGCCTCAGTCGACCTCGCTCGCAACCACTTCTCACGAACCACTCTCCTTCAGTTATCATCACCATTCTCTCTCTCTCTCTCTCTCTCTCTCTCTCTCTCTCTCTCTCTATCTCTCTCTCTCATTCCTCT
>NC_134798.1:9309816-9324816 GCF_046742065.1 Oratosquilla oratoria
TCAGCATCTGTGACTTGCTTACAGTTACATTCTCCACAACACGCAAGTCGCTTTTACGCCTCTCCAGATGATTTTACTAAAAGTCATTCCTTAGCAGCATTGTCCGTAGTCTGTATGTCTGTGTCTGTGTAGGAGAGAGATGAAAGAAAAAGATAAAAGTGTTGGTGAGATTTCGTGATCATAACTGTCTTGCATGTCCTTCTTATATTGGTATACCTCACCAGCATGCCTGCTTCAACATCCCCAAGGTCTCCATCCAGTTATATACATTAAACACCCACGGAAACGTCGCACACCTTTATTCTTAACCCTCATAAATCATCAGTGTACCTCTTGATATGTGTGCATGCGCTCGCGCGCGCACAAACACACACACACACACACACACACACACACACACACACACACACACACACACACACACACGTTTGCCTACTCGTTTTCATATAGAAATCGATGACGACATTACTTAAGTTGTGTGGTGATGATCATATAGTCCTACTTGGATGGCCCAAAAGACCTGTTCTTGAACCGCAGATCCTGTTGCATATTTGGCGAAGAAAGGGGTCGTTTGGTAGGGAGGGTGGATGTTCGTCCAGATTCGCGGATGTGCATGTCTTCTCTCTCTGCTGTGCTAAGACATTTTGAATGAACAGTTTTGCCACCGGGACTCGAACTCTAGTCTGTCATAACTCCACACACTTGTTTCATGGTTCTCCGAAATAAAAGACTCGGTGAAATTCTGACAGCGCGCCGCGCCGTGCGAGTTGATGTCGGGGTGATAGAAGAGGAGTTCCAGAATATTCCTCTTGTACATCCTTCATGGAATGGTTGGTAGCGTCCTATAGTCGCTCAGCATGCGGTTCGAGTCCCGACGGGAGAGATGTATATTACTTCTGTCATAACTCGACACAGCTGAAAGATTTCCATATAAGTCGCTGGCATGCATTAACTTCGTACGATTCATGATCAAAGTGACCCTTTCTTCCCGGTGGTCTTGGTGCGCCCTCGGGATCCCTTCCTCGGTGTAGGGCCAACTCGGCCCCAGTCAACTCGGCCTCGGTCAATTACCGTGATTACCAACTCGGTATAGGCTGAGGCCGAGTTGGCGATAGGTCGAGCTGGCCTGTATTCCTTTCCTCTATCTTCCAGGATTTACCCCTAGTGAGGCGGTTGTTGTCGAGACTTTCTTATTCTGTGGTCCATCTCGCAGAGGTCCCTTTGAGTAGTACATGAGGTTTATAGGCACATGCCCTCGAGCCCGCCCACCCTACACATTACATCACACAAAGCCATACGAAAACACATACACACTGGTACTTCAAAACAGATATGCCATAGTGGACTGACAAGTTCTATATTCCACTCAAATTCCCCAGAAATCATCCTGGAAGAAAAATCACTTTCGAGACCAGAACTGCACTGGTACGCCGTCATTGAGATTATTACTGTGCATTAAAGCAGAATTAACGCAGATCTGGCCTGGCAACAGACACCAATAATTGCTGGAGACGCAACCACCACACAGAAGACTCCGAACACCTACATCCAGAGGGTGAAAAGATGGCCGTGGCCGGTTTCTTTGGGGCTGCGGGTCCCCTGCAAGAGAGAACTGGGGCAATGAATTGGCTTCCTCTCTCCATAATTCTTTTTGATTTGATAAGCGACAAAGTATTATTATTATTATTATTAATGTCATCATTATGATCGTCATCATCATCATCACCACTTTCACACCAATTTTCGGGAAGGATATTTTCTTTGAGACGTCGTATGTTTTGTTAGCACGGGCATGCGCACGCTTGCAAGAAGTAGGAAGTTCGGTGGATGTGAGTTGGGCCTGTGTGGGTGATGATCTAGAAGTGTGTCGTCATGTTACCGTCTTCCTTCTTAACAGGTGGGGGGAAAGAAGAATGTGTGTGTGTGTGTGTGTGTGTGTTCAGGAGTGATTAGATGGTGTGCTTTGATAAGAAACAGAAACTTTCAATAAGGAGACCTGGTAAATTCAGACGGGTGAAAGAGGGAAGTTGTTGTTCAAAGTGGGGACTTGAGACAAGGACTTGTGAGGTGGGTGAGTGAAGAGGAGGAGGAAGAAGATAAAAAAAGGACATTAAAGGTGCGAGAATCAGGGAGTGTGATGAGTAGGGAGTTTGGGCATCACAAGTGTTGTGGTTGGGAAGATGAGCTGCTAGGTTGGCTATCGATTAACTTCAAATTTAGGACCGCAAATGTAGTGGAGGAAGTAGAATTGAGCAGTTTTAGGTACGAGTGTCATCAAAGATTGAAGACGATCTTGAATTTAATGAACAGATTAACTTTGGGGATGGAGGTACCGTTTCCTCCACTTTAAAGTAATACAGCTGCTCATATCTCCTTGGGAGCTGTGTAAGGCGGATCTTTGGGTGTCCTCGAAGGGAACAAATATAATTTATCGTCGAATTATAGGGAAGAGTGATTACGTCTTCAGAATTCAATCGCATGTCAAAAAGTGGTTATGGAGGAGAGGCAGGGGAAGTATAGAATGTTAGATAAAATTTAGATTTTATGCGTTTAGATCTTGAGGAAGATGTTCGGGAAACGGACTGGGAAAAGACGGTGACTCGAAAGATCAAATATGTAGTACAGTTGGCTTCAGTTATAAGCATTACAGCGACTGGCGTATTTCGCATATTTCTTTACACCGAATGTTTACGATAAATGCGCTGGTGGCGTCATCGGAAGTGTGCTGGTCACCCATTCGCTTAGTTATGGGTTCGAATCCCACACCCCTCTCTGATTCCCAGCAGTCCAAGCGAACAGGGCAAAGGTGGCTTCTCAATGCTCCCTGGCGTAGGCTCCTTACCAAGTTTACGGTATCCCTACAAAGTCGTAAGTGATTCATTGACGTAATGTACGACCCCATGTTATTCGCCCCCCCCCACACACACATACTTCAAAGACACTAACAACTGTAGTACATATAAGTGGTGGCAGCCGTACACATCTAAAAAAAATAATAATAATAAATAAATAAATAAATAAATATCACCATTCCCACCACAAGTGGGAAACCCTTGGGAGAGCAAAACCCTGTCAATTGCGGAAAACTACTTATTTTATTTTATCTTATTATTATTATTGTAGGCCGATGTTGGGTTACTCCCCGCTTTGGTAAGGTTGTCGGGAACCTAATCGACATAGCTGTCCCGGGGGATCGAACTCGGGACCACGTGCTCATAATTTCGACACGATATCTACTGGACTACCGCGGGGGCCTTGTCGTAAAAGAAACAAATCCCATTAAGAGGAAAGGGTTGATTCAGTCTGAGAGTTAGGAAGGCGAAAGAAATAAAAAAACAAATTTGTACGGAAGGAGCGATTGTAAAAGCTCCCAAGCGTATCGGGGAAACAAAAAAGAGAAAGTTCTTTCCGGGGGAGTATGAAATCAGGATTAATTAGGTTTTAAGAAAGGGATTGTGCTCAGAAGTTGAAAAGAATCATGGGTGTTAACCTAAATCTCGTTCATGGTAATTAGTGGAGAGCTTGATGGGGGACTGGGGAAGGTCGGGCTAGAGCTTGCACAAGTAAGACAACCTGTAGAGGTAAAGAGTATTAGGTAAGTCTACATAATGCACACGCCATGTTCTTTGTTTTAGTTTTTCTGTTCTCTTAGACCACATCGTTTCGCACACATAAAGAGCTTACGCCAGAAGGCACTCAACTGCGTCCAAGGTCGTTACCACCTTTACCTTGTGTGTTCGGACTTACAGGACTAATAGATTCGAACGCGGGTCCGCCGCGTGCCAAGAAGGATCGAAAATAAGACGCTAGTTCTCTCTCTCTCTCTCTCACACACACACACACAAACACACACACACACACACACACACACACACACACACACACACACACACACACACACACACACACACACACACACAAAATCATATGTGGACAACAAAGACGAGCACATTATGAACTCAAATTTAGACTAGTTTTAAAATTCAGACAAATTGTATGTCACTGTATTTCTGTATCGTTGTCAACTTGATAAACCGATTATTATTAAACACAGACACACACACGCGCACACACACACACACACACACACACACACACACACACACACACACACACACACACACACACACACACACATACATACACACACAAGTGCGGCACCATAATTCCATCAAGCCGATCAGAGCACGTACCGACGGGTATAAGACGAGCCCCATACCGACATTTGTGGACTTGATCAACAACAAGAATTAACATTGTTGTACTACACACCTATTACTCAGCTTACTATTTTTGTCTAGTTTTTTGAATGCTTGTAACAACATCTTTTCACTGTCATAGTTTTATGTTGTTATAATCTTGTAGGATGTATATTTTCAGCAGAAATACTGCTATACCCAATGAACCGTTGATTATTATTATTACAACAGATAACGCATGGCAATAGCGCAAAATTGCCTACAAGGTTAGAAGCACAGATGAACTACTGTACAATCTATAACAACGCAGTATATACGTGTGTGTGTTTGTGTGTGTGTTTGTGTGTGTGTGTGTGTGTGTGTGTGTGTGTGTGTGTGTGCGCGCGCGCATGTACAACCCATTCACCACAAACGGTATAATGAAGACAGCAGGATAGGGTGGGACCCTTGGCTGAACAAAACCGCCGGGTTGGGATAGAAGAAAATATAAATTCGAGTACATATATGTTGGGTTAGAAGTAAATATAAATTCGCGTACATCTATGTGGGTGTAAATAGATGTATGTGTTCGTTTGCTGTAAAGTATTTAATGTGTACCACCTTTTTGCGATATATTTCATATTTCGCGAAAATAGAATTTAAAAAGGACGTTCTCTCTCTTGATTTTTGTGCACCGTAAATTGCAGGTACCCGCGTGCATATTTCGACAGGGATAATGGCCTTGCCTCTGAAAATAATATGTTGACTGAAAATTCCCGGTTCAGTTAGCCAGGCCTCTTCATTTTAATCTCTGTTGTGATGTTTTACTGATGCTTGTGGACACGGCAAAACTACAACAGTTTTTTTTTTTATTCCGAGGTCATTGCATGTGTCGACCGCATTATTCCACATGGCAATTTTTACTTTTTATGATTGTCCGCATACGCATCTCTTACTCCCTATCTCTCACAATGTGTGTGTGTGTGTGTGTGTGTGTGTGTGTGTGTGTGTGTGTGTGTGTGTGTGTGTGTGTGTGTGATTTACCATGGTCTTGGACCACGCGTGAATCGTGATCGACAGCTATTACCCTCCTGGATGAGAGCCCAGAGCTCATTACACTATGCCCGAGCTATGGGTCATGTTGTGACCTCACACACACACACACACACACACACACACACACACACACACACACACACACACACACACACACACACAGACACACACACAGACACACACATACACAGACACAAAATACCTACCTCTCCCTGCCCACAAGAGTTGGATTGTCGGTTTGCATTGCATCAATGCAGAAATTATTTCAGTCCTGGGTGGGAATCGAACGTGAACCGCTGGATTAGCTGTTGGGAACGCTACCACTGCGCTGTCGAGCGTGTGTGTGTGTGTGTACAACCATCGGTGTACTTTTTGTTACAGTAAGGCAACTATAGAACCCTCATGAGTGAGGATAGTAATCAATGTTGGTGAAATACGAGGAAGGAGCCAACATCCTCACCGCACCAATGACTTAAGCGTGCTTACAGTTTCTCGGCGGTTTGACAAAATACTAAACAGATAAAAAATAACGGCGTATTCAGTGAACCACAGATCTTGGCACAGATGGATGCATGAATGCATATGATGTATATGTGTATGTATGTATACATGTATGGATATATGTATGCATACATATATACATTTATATTTTTTTGTTTGCGTATAGTATATATAATAATAGGGACAGCACAACAGAACATTGCGTCGGGGTAATTGACAAGTAGGTTTGGTTGGATGTCAGTAAAAGGATTATTTCTGATCTTTGGGTACTTGGCCAAAAAACTATCAGTCTGGCGAGGATGTTGGAACTACCCTCCTCACCCGCAGGAACTGTGACAGGTTGGCGTTCTTTCCCACAGCTTACCCTTTTAAGATGATAATAGTATTAATGATAATTCTAGTAAACGATAGAAATATTAAATGGAAACAATAATAATGATGATGATACATAGATGCGGCCTGTGTTTATCAAGTAGACAGAGCATGTCGTACATTTAATAAATTTGAGAGGCAAGGTTGATAATTTGATAAGTTTAATTTAATTCAATAGATTAAATTTAATTTAACAACTTTAATAAATTTGAGGCAAGGTTATGTTTCATAACGTTAAGAAATGGAATGTACGAGAAAGGATATGCAAATACGAAGATGTACATATTTAGGGATGAGGAAAAGGGATGTGTAGTGTCACCGTGATTGATGTATCCATCGATGATGAAGAGAACAATAGTGATATCTGCTCTTGGAGAAAGAAAGTAAGACAAATATTTTGGTAATGTATTGGGTGACCGTGAATGGGAATTGTAGGCATTGTTGATTCCTAAGTTAGTCAACCGACATCCATGATAAAAGCAAAAGTGCGCCTACGGTACGCAGGGCAATTATTATTATTTAAATTTTTATTCATTTCTTAAGGGTGGGAGGTAGTGGATGATTGAAGGGAGCGATTTTATGTAGAAATAGTTACTGGTGGGTTTTCGAAAAAGTGTTCAGGGCGAAATTTCAGTTGAAGCAAATATAAGGCTGGTGAAAACACTGCTCTTGTATAAGAATTCAGGTCTGGGATTAATGTGGAAGAAAGTGGAGGGGCTGGAGACCGAGTACGTGGAGAATGTGTGGAATGAAGGAAATGGATACAGTGTCATGCAGATTTACGGTAAAATGTTACATATGTATGTATGTAGTTTGTGTTATATCGACCTTTTTCCTCACACAGGGAAGAAGTGCCTCCACTATTCCCACAGAAAAAATATATAAATAAACTATAAGGCTAGTCAACATTGGGACGGAGAGAGAGGAGTGATTGCTATAGCTCAGATAAAAGGATGTTCTAATACTTACTTGGGAGGGAAACACAAGTTTGATACCAAATAATTGACGAAATGTCTGCAAGATGCCCTCCTGTAAAAGGGAAGAGATATGCAGTATGTTTGCGAGAAGAAAGATGGATGTGCTGGTTTTACAAAGGAAAGGGGGACAAGTGTGAGTGTAGTAGTTTCAGAGGGATCAGTTTGTTAAGTGTAGTTGGGAAGGCTTATGGGAGGGTCTTGATTGAGAGGATTAGGAGAGAAACAGAGAGATTAATTGGTGAGGAACAGTATGGTTTTAGGACAGGTAGGGGCTGTGTAGATCAGATTTTTGTGGTAAGACAGATATATGAGAAAGCTATAGGAAAAGGTAAGGATGTTTTTTGGGCTTTTATGGATCTGGAAAAGGCTTACGACAGGGTAGACAGGAAGGCACTGTGGGAGGTACTGCAGATATATGGGATAGGAGGAAAGCTGTTAAGAGCAGTCAAGAGTTTTTACGAGAGTAGTAGAGCTTATGTTAGGATTAGAAATGGAGAGAGTGAATGGTTTGAGGTAAAGGTGGGACTTCGTCAGGGATGTGTTATGTCGCCCTGGCTGTTCAATCTATACATGGATGGGGTGGTGCGAGAGGTGAATGCAAGGGTAGTGGGTCAGGGGTTGGAGATGGTTAAAGAAAATGGAGAAAAGAGGGAAATAAGCCAGTTGTTGTTTGCTGACGACACTGCGCTTGTAGCAAGATCAGAGGAGGGATTGAGGAAGTTAGTGACAGAGTTTGAGAAGGCGTGTGAAAGAAGGCAGCTGAAGATAAATTTGGACAAAAGTAAGGTGATGAGATGTACAAGGGGAGAGAGTGACAGCAGGCTGGAAGTGAGCATTAAGGGTGAGAGACTGGAGGAAGTGGATAGTTTTAGATACTTGGGTGCGAATGTGGCAGGAAAGGGAGGAGTGGGGGTGGAGGTAGAATGTAGATTGCGAGAAGCGAGTAAATGCCTTGGTGGATTAAAAAGTATAATGAGAAATAGACATCTGGGAATGGATGCTAAGAGGAGGTTATATGAAGGAGTGATTGTGTCAACAGCACTGTACGGGACAGAAACATGGAACATAAGAGAGGAAGAGATAGGAGTTTGAATGTGTTTGAGATGAAATGTCTGAGAAGTATGATAGGGGTTATTAGGCTAGATAGAGTGAGAAATGAGGGCGTGAGGAGGAGAACAGGGGTGGAAAGGGAGCTGGGAGATAGGGTTGATGAAAGAGTATTAGGATGGTTTGGACTCGTGGAAAGAATGAGTGAAGAAAGATTAGTAAAAGAGTTTGTGGAAGGCAGAGGTGGAAGAAGTGAATATGAGGGGGCGTCCTAGGATAAGATGGATGGATGAGGTGAAAGGGGCATTGTAAAAGAAGAGGAATGTCTGTCGAGGAAGGACAGGAGATAGGGGTGAATTGAGAAGGGTTGTGTATGGATGATGCTGTGATGCATGAGGGGGAGTGGGTGAGGAAGTATGTATGAAAAAAAATTGACGCAGCCCAAAGGGATTTCTCCCCGTCTTCTCGTATTCTGCACGAGGGGACGGAGAGTAGGGGTTGCCGAATTTATGAAGCGACCTTGCTGTGGATGTGCTGTGTCTTGCGACACTGCTTCTGACCCAGGGCAGTGGACAGGATGCAGGGATGACCCGTCATCCAGGAGGTGCCAAGATAAGAGGGAGGGAGGAGGGTGGAGGGGAGTGGAATATGTAGGGAATGGAATGGGTGGGAGTGGTTTCTATGCCTTTTTATTTTTGGCTACCCCCTGTGTAAGGGGGAAAAAGCCTTTGGTATATGCATGTATGTATGTATTTATTTATTTATGTATTGAGTGGTCTATTTCTTCCCTTCAGTTTCGTTGTTTATAATGATTTAGTTTGTGTGGCGTCGGTATGATTGAGAAAATGGGATTTGGTCCTCCTTCCCGGCTGAAGGCAGACGTCCGCCAGGTGATCACAGCCGAGGAGTAGACAGTAGGCTGATGTCCTCCGGAAGAGGAAAGAACATATTGTGTGTATGTGTCTGTGTGTGTGTGTGTAGAACCGTGATCTGGCCTTCATTGACCTAACAAAGGCATTTGACACAGTAAACATGGAACTCCTCTAGAGCATCTTCCATGAGGGAATGGCCTGTGTACTGGCGGGAGGGCAAAAATAAGAGCCTCTCAACTGTTGTAGTGGGAGATAGGCAAGGCTGTGTCCTGGCACCTGTGATATTCAACCTGTTTCTCACTGGTGTCACAACCCTTAGCCAATGATGACATCGGAGTGCGAACACAATACCGCCTAGATGGGAACCTCTTTAACCTCCGGGGCCTACAGGTCCGCACCAAACTTACTACCGCTTACCTCATGGAAATGCTGCACGCTGACGACTGTGCCCTGCTGGCTCACTCCGCGGAAGCCCTACAACAAATCATCTCGATGGTCGCTGCAGTCTACCAATCTATGGGTATACATGTTAACACAAAGAAGACCGAAATACTTGCACAGCACAGAACATCCCCATTTCCGCCCCCTGGTTTTTCAAAGCAATGGCTAGCAAGTGAAGCAGTTCACCTACCTCGGCAGCATAACACCAAATCACAATGTAGACAAAGAAGGTCAGTCAAGAATCCACCTTACACCCGCATTTTTTCTTCCTTCTTTGGTAGTCTACGCTCTCGGGTATATTTGATAGTGGGAACTTTCGAACCGAAACCAAAAGAGCCGTCTTCAGAGCCGTCTGTGTCTCCACCCAATTCTACAGCTCAAAAACCTGGACCAACTACAGACGTCATATAAAAGCTCTGGAGACCTACATATGGTTTCCAAAAAAAATCCTGGGCATAACATGGCAAAACAAAGTCCTGTAACATGCACAAATCTCAAGCATAGAAGCACTGCTACCAAAACGACAACTGCAATGGATGGGTCACGTCATTCGCTTGCCTGAGAACCACCTTCCCCGACAAATTCTGTTCGGGCAAATACCTGATGTTCGTCGCAATTCAGGGGGCCAGAAAAAACGCTATAAAGATCAGGTAAAAGCAGCACTCAAGAGGTGTAACATCGCACCAACTGCTCTCGAAACTATCGCCTCTGATCACGCCGCATGGCGTACAAAGTGCTCGCAAGGGGTCAAACATCTGGAGTCTGCTCGCGACCAAGCACGAGACAACTGGCGGGCAAAAAGATGTCAGCTCAACAATAGAGTTTATCCACCTAATCCATATCTGACTTGCCCGGAGTGTGGAAGGGATATGTGGGTCAAAAATTGGACTTCACAGTCATCTCCGCTGGCATCAGACGAAACTCAGCATCACCACCCAACTTCATTCGCTGCATCGCATCTCACCGGAGCACTGTCGTCATCGATCACCGACAGACCGCCGTAAGCAAGTGTGTGTGTGTGTGTGTGTGTGTGTGTGTGTGTGTGTGCGCGCGCGCGCGCGTACGTGCGTGTGCATGGAGCTTGAATCACAAGAAACGCACGATGGAGAAATAAAAAATAATTAGGAACTTTGGCAATGGAAAACCGAACGTTTTTTTTTCTATTGAGTCATATTGAGAGCACAAGGAGGAAAAATAAATCAGGTAACATTGGAAATAAAAAAACTAGACAAGGTAAGGAACAAGGAGAGATCACTCAAGGACTGCCTCCCCCAAAGTCCGTGTCAAAGAGCCCCAGGAGCGTCATTGCCATGACCTACTTTGGTTGTAGTCCTTGTGTAAGACCTTGTTCCTGACCATGTATTGTATTTTTATTTATTTATTTATTTTGTATTTATAATCACACACACACACACATATCTAAAAAAATGCAGATTTCCGCTATAGGCTGCGTTACTACTCAGCATTATTTTTCAACCACAGGACGATAATGGAAGGCTTTGTGTGTGCGTGTGTAAGCATGTGCATTTGTAGTATCATAGAGGTTCAAGTTAGAGAAGTGGTGAAGAGGATAAGTGTTATCAGTTCCACTTTTGTTCAAATGTAATTCAATGACTGCGTAACCAAATTGGTTGAAATTTGCAGTCGAATTTTTATGCAAGAATGTATGTATGCTTTAGAATATCCCGGTAGTTTATATGTTTAATCCTTTCAGTCTACGGCGGCTCAGCTTGAATATTTTGTTTTGGCGAACACCCAACTCTTTTAGTTATTTAAGAGACACTTGGTATTAAATCTAGTTTTGGTTAGTCGATGTTTGTGGACATTTCAACCTGACCCGGAGTGTATGAGAACTGCAAATGTTATATTTCTATGAGTTTTCATAATTATGTATATACATATGTATATGATATATATATATATATATATATGTATGTATGTATATTATAGTTCTGTTATACCTTGAGTCAGTTTTGAGTGTTCGTAGTTGTATACATTATTGGTCCAGCAGCTTTTGAAATTTCAGTTTGTCTCTAGATTTTTTTCTGGTTGTAGTCTTTGGAATTTAGTAGAAAAGCTGGTGTCAAATTTCGAAACTTGATATGAAATAAGAGGAACATTATCAAATGGAAATCGCCAGAGATGTGTGAAAGTGTTTGTTTTCACCTTGTAACTGGAGACCTATAGATTTTAGAGTGGATTTGGAACAAGAAAAACGGAGATCCATCTCCCTGGACGAGAGCCGATGGGCGTAAAACAATTCGGACATAGGTACAATCGAGAGGTAGGTGGAAACAACTGTTAGGCCAGGGATCACCAAACGCTTTTCATAGCTGCTCAGATAACTGAGAGAATGACGAACGCATTGGGCCATACAAACATCGTGTTCGATGCGGACCAATGAGGGTGTTGAGACCAATTTACTTAAGTAAATACAAAATATGAAATATACAAGAATAGATAAAGACAAATACAAAAAATAAAGACAACAATCATATTTATTTACCAAAAAGTAAATTGACAAGGACAATGCGTAGACGGGACGGACGAACTGACCCACACGGTCCTGATTCGGCCCGCGGGCCGTAGTTTGGTGACTCCTGTGCTTAGGCAATCGCATGCAACACATTTCTTAGGTGTGGCCCCTTCACTACAGAAGGAGTGCCATGGCAATGGATAGAGTAGTCGGGAGGAAGCCAGAATGAACGGAAGAAGTGGAACTAAAAGTGTCTATAAATGTAGTTTCCCTTTCGTCATCGATAGTCTGCCTTGGAGATGAATGAAATAGCTGGGCAGAAGACAGAATGAAAAGAAAAATGTCACCCGGTATGTAAGGGAGTAATTGACACCCTGACCCCTTTTATTTTATTTGTTTACTTATTTATTTATCTGTTTATTTGTTTTTACGCCTTCCCCCTCCCCCTTGACTGAGAGACCTTGCCGTTTGTTTTTCCATTGTAAGCCAGTGTGTGCATATGTATATACACAAACATGCATGCACGCTTTCAGATGTGCGTAGATACCGTGGCAGGGATGAAAGAATGAGTGAGTGTGATTGTGCTGTGCCTGAATGAAGAATATACAGTAGTAAGTGATAATGATCTGTTTTGATAAAAGGAGTATATATTTGAGAGCAAACAGACTACATATGTGATGTACAGTATAATTATTATGAACGAGATAACGAAGCGTAGTTAAGAGTTCCTCAGAATCCGGATTTTGATTTGGTGAGTCTTTTTGTGTAATTTTATATTCATGATATGTGAGTGAATGTCGTAAGAGGGTATAGTCTTTTTATTGTAAACACTGTATTCATAATGTATTTGGAATGTTTTAGTCATAATGGATGTAGCGGGGAGGCAGGCAAACGAATTAATTTAGTGTTTTCATTTTCATACTTTGGGCTATGTTTTCCCCAGTGACAATCTAACCAAATGGGTAATTGCGTTTCCAGCCCTACCAGGATTATTCCGTATATAGGATAGAGTAGATTGGGCCGTGTACATAGGACACAGGTGGTGCCAGCCGTAGCAAAGTACCTCCGGAGGTTAACCTTGTGGAGGGGGAGGGGGTGGATACTCTTCGTGAGTCGTGTTGTCCTTTTAGACGTGAGCGCATGCCGAGGCAGCGTCGACAGGTGGCGCCACGGTCGTCGATTAAGTTTGAGTGGAGTCATATATTATCTCATAATGAACGGAAAGGGGGGGGGGGCGGGTTATTTGCATACAGGGGCAATGGTCCTTTTTCGAGGGGTGAATTGAGAATGTTTTGAGCCATATTTCATTGTTCACAGTCCCCCACACTCCCCCAACACACTCCCTACATTGTTCGCCTCTTCCCATCTTCTACTGTAACAAGTTCATGCAGTCTGAACGCATTTCTTTTACGTCCTGTCCTTTATCCATGTTGAGTGCATCCGTGCCAATGTGGGTTAATAAGTGTGACAAGAGTGGCACTTCAGTGGCACTTCAGGGAAGTGTAAGAGTCATCTGAATCGACCCCAGTTATCTTTAGTGCCATATCATTGATTGGAAATGGCACTTACGATTTGTGTGAAACTGATAAGCTTGACAAGACGTGGGAGTGATTAAAATTTTATTAGAATCAGTAGACAATTATCTCAAATGTAGAAAGTATTTAATGCTGAGCGCTTGTATGCTAGCAAACATTGTTGATTATAATTTGTTTTATTTGTAATGGTCATGACATTTTAACCTTTTTTGATGAAGAAAGATGATGATAAATCCGGCCACAAGGCGCTTTATATCAACAGATGAAATTGTCTCGTGAATGCTTGGCCGATGGCTGTGTCTGTACCTCAGCATTATCCGGTGACTTGATGAAGAGAATTAACAGTTAAAAAGTTGCTTGTGTTATGTTAAAAGTTGTCGCTTGTGGTGAGTAGCGCCGACATAATCAATTTATTTCCAGGTCGAATGATAAGAGAAAGGCGCCAAAGAATAACAAAACGATTTTGGTTTCTTTCAGGGTTTTGTTAATTCAGGTTACGGCGTCAACGGTATAGCGCATGTAAGTACCCCTCAACTGTTCTCTTCCGCTCCTTCGGTACCTTTTGGGGATGGGATATATATATTAATTTAATCTTCTCTCTCCTGTGACGGGGTGTGGTTAGTGCGCTTAGACGGCAGGATTCTATAGAGGCCCCCTCGGCGGATGTTTGGGCTCATTTTGTTCCGCGATTGGCGGCGCGTTTTGCTATCCCGGGCGGGGCCCCACATTACCGGATACGGGGAGTGGTTGGCTGCTCTTGCTGACTGAGAGCGTGATCGCGATTGTGAGCATCATGGCGAACAACGGGATGAGTTATGGGGTTTTTGTGAGCGGTCATGGAAGATGGCAGCTGTCCCGGTCCGGTGGGCAATTGCCTCGTTTACTTTGCGCTAGAACAGGGGGTGGCTAAAGACATGGGTGAGGGGATTCAGGCGAAGCCCCGCGCCGCGCCGTGGCCCGCCCCCCTTCACGGTGGCCAGCGCTTGTCTGTCAATAAGTTTGAGGTAATCAAATCTGGATGAAATATTCAAAATGTTTATTTATTTGTTGTTTATTATCGTCTTTCATTTGGTTATTTGCACGGTTATTTATTCATTTACTCGTTTACATATTTACAGCTAATCATTTATTAATTGAATATTTATTCACTTGTGACTGCAAACAATAAGAGCATATAGAGGTTTGGCCTTGGAGTTCAAGTCAGACGTGGCGTTTAATAAACCCTTCAATACGGGGGCGCACTGTGTGAACTTCTTACTTCAAATTCCTCAATACAGTCACGCACTTTTTATGTAATTATGTCACTTTCTAAGGCAAAGCCATATTATGCAGGGGGTCACGACCGAACAAGACAACCCCTCAGGATGGAGTCCCTCCCCCTCAGGCGCATAAAATCGCCTGCAGTCCCATAACCAGAACAAAATACATAAAGTACGTGACCTTTATAAGGCTTCATCGTTTATTATTGTGTGTTAATGGAGATCATTCTTAGGCTAAACTTCGTCCTCACCATCATCGTTGTTACAGATGAAGGATGGGATTGGT